>NW_009648526.1:3894549-4027517 GCF_000708025.1 Charadrius vociferus | reverse complement strand
GGCTCTCCCCGGCGGGAACCATGGTGGTCGGGTACCTGGCGCTGACCTTGCTCTGCTCCCACACCGCGCTCCCCGCCGCGCCCGGCCAGCAGGAAAGGCAGAGCCCCTCCTCTGGCGCCCCGCTGTGAAGTTTCCTCCGGGCTGTTAACCCGGATTGCGCGTGATTTTTACGTTGCTAGAGCCTTTGGAATTGCATTGTTTGCCTCAGGTGTGAAAAGCTATTGTTTTGGTTTGGTTTCCCTTAGGGGTCGATCGGTTGGTTGGTTTGTTTTGTCTTGGGTGTTTGGGGGTTCGTTGTTTGTTTTCTTTTTCTTTTTCTTTCCAAAAGGCTATAGGTACCAAGGGAGAGCAGTTTGGAAGCTCACTTCTTTCCATTTGATACACATTATGCTTTCTGTGAGACGTGACTAACTTGTGAATTTTTCTTTACTAACATACAGAGAAACACGATACTCTTCGCAGCAGTAGATGGTAGTGTTCTGTTTGGATTTCCTGCAAAAACCGTGCATGACCGAAAAAGGTTTTACAAAGGATGTATTTTGGGGATCGTAGCATCATCTAGGTTGGAAAGGGACCTTTAAGATTGAGCATGTAGAAACTCTGGGCTCCGTTACTCTAATAACATTCTTCTTGTACACATAGATGTAATGTTTAGTATGTGGCAGGGCAGAAAGAACTTGTATTTTTTAAAAAAATTATGTCATATCGTTAAAGACAGACTTTAGGCATTCCTAGCATGAGAAATCCTAAGTAATGGAATAGAACAGCCCTTGCCACGCTCTAAAAAGACGGTGTTTGGTTTACAAAGAACAGTTTTCCAGATTTTTGTTCTCATCAGAGCAGGTTTTAATCAAGTTCTTATTTCATACCAAAGCAGAAAATTTCAGTGACTCGTTTGCCATTTAGGAAATAATTTGTCAAGCATAGCACTATTAGATACAAAATACTCCGTCTGATGAAGTTACTAGCAGAAAATACATTTGATACTCTGTCTCCCTCGCTCTAACTGAAATGTGATGTGTAGTTATGCACTGTAAAGGAATCATTGGACGGTTTTGTTCCATAATATGCCTTCCTTGAGTAAATCTGAAAACGGTGATTCTGCTTTAGAACTTTGTCTTTTGTTAGCCCTGTCGTAAGTTTATAGTAGCCTAATGAAGTCCAGAGCAATTACTTTCCCTGGTAAAAGAAAGTGGAAGTGAACTGGAAAAAACACCTTGGCCAACAGCGTGTGGTTGCCGCTCTCTCTGGCTCGTATGTCTAGACATAAACTCTATTTTGCTTTCAGGATGTTTTAAAAAGAGAAGTTGTAATGGTTTTGTTTCAAGAAAGTGTCTTTTAATGAAATCTGGTGCTGCCTTTGGTCTAATGAAGGCAGGGAAAAGCTTTCAGGAGGGGCTCAGGGAATTCGAATGGATTGATGATCAGAGCGACTGGAAGCTGACATGCTAGAAGGTGTATTATTGCCCTCTAGTTGTCACTGAAGTTTTTAGCTTCCTCGTTGCTTGTTACTGAGCACAGAAGATCATAGATGGACTCACCTTGTCCAGACTGAGGGACCTTAAAATGTGTGGTGGCTCATATGGAAAATATTTCTGTCACCGCGGCGTGCACATGTGGTCTTCAGAGATCCATATAAAGAACAAATCTAGAGCAGCGGCAGCGTTGCCTGCCAATTATCCTCGTTATCAAGCAAAATAAAAGCAATGCTGTGTTCTTACCTGGAAATGAATTTCTGCAGTAAAAGTGCAATGTGGAATGTTTTAGCACTGTGATCCATATGCCAAGTACTTTAAACTACACTGTGCTTAGTTTCTCAGCTAGTACAGCAGACAGAATATGAAAAATGGCCTGTTACTTTCTCAATGAATCTTAGGATGTAGGTTTTAGCACGTAATGAGAAATTTTCTCCCTTACTATGTTCATATGGCTAATTTTGAAAATTATGTAATAAAAATATATACTGTGTCTACGATTATTAATACAGTAATTCTTTGTCCTGTAGAGACCACCTGATAATCTTGTGCATTTCCCTGCTGCAGCTGCAGAACCTTGGCTAGATAAATATTATTTCTCTAGGAAATTACTTAGTTAAGATTTTTCCTGTGGTGGACAGACAGTGAATTGAAGACAGGGAAAAAAAGTGAGAAGCTATTTTTAAAAGGAACGTGTATTGTCGTTTTCTGCTCCTTTGAACTGTTCTGTTTACCTTTTTGGATATTTTAATTGATTTATAGGTATGTGTTTTTAAAAGTTATGTTCATAAAAGTGCCAGTTTGTGATCGATATAAAGTCAATGGGAAGTTGCTTTTCTTGCCAGCTTGCTCGCTCTGTATTTTAATGCTGCAGAACTTTGACCGTTCAAGAAATAGAAAATTACAAAAATTCAACTCTAAGGTTTTTACCCCTATAATTCTTAAGGAACCCCTAACACTTGTTCTAACGTGTGTATAATTCTGTTCTGCTTTTCATTTGTTGTTAGTTAAGGAATGACTTGGCATGAAGTCAGTGAAACTGCATTGCATCACTTTTCCATTCAGGAGGGAAATAAGGTTGTATAGCTTTGCTACTTACACCACGTTTGCAGTGGCCAAGACCAAATTTTTTTTTTGCGTGCTTCTTAGGAAGTGAGCCTGACTGTCTTCATCCACAGCTGGAAGCTCTAGCTGGCACCTCCTTCCAGGAGCAGCCTTGCTAGAGGGTCAGAGTTCCACGTCCTTCTCTCTGGCATGTCCAGGTCTTCTTAAGAATATCATTATTTTTCACTCATTGTCAAGCAGGTGGCCTTTTAAATATTGTTTTCTCAGCATACCTGGTAGACACTTGTATTTTGAGACGAGAATTTCACTTTCCTTGGTATTTTAGTTGTTTCAGCTGAATTCTCCTCCCGTTGTAGTAGCTTCTTTAATGTCATACATGTTGACCATGAATCAGTACTGTCAGTAGTACTTGAATCAGCAGAGGTGTCGGTCGGGCTGTCCAAATGTACTAAAGTCACCAGCCTGGCCTCCTCAGCAAAAAAGCAAAGCCAAATTGTACAATGTTGTGTTTTGTTTGTATTGTTTTCTATTCACATTAAAAAATGGCCGACAAAATGTGCGGGCAAAGGGAACTAAGCCTCACATGTAACTTCAATGTTGATTTGATCTGTATTTTAATGTGGCAAGTGGTCATAGTCTGACTACGCTTAAAAATACATGATGTATGACTTAACACAGAACTTTCAACAGGTTTAAGTGAATATGAACTGGTTTGTAAGATTTAAACCTAATTATTTTCAGTTCATGAATAGTATTTGTTCAGATAGCAGGTTCTTTTGCTATAGTTAATAAATAAAGTTGTTTATAGAAGCAAAATTTTTATTTAAGTACATGGATACTGTTTAGGTTGAAGAATATCTGAATACTGGATACTCTTAAGCTTTCTTCATAAAGCAGTTAAGGTGAAGCATAGAAGATACTGAGCAATGTCCTCAAAGGTTGTTTTAATATATTTTTTATTATAAATGCTGTGTTGATTTAATTACCGATGTGAAATGCTTTCCTTTGCAATTTGGACATAAAGAGGGTGAAAACATCGGGTTCTACCCGCTAAAATGCCTAAGGGAGTCTGAGGGACTTTGAGTGTGAATCTCTGTATGCTGCAGGATCTCCTGGTTCTGATCGGAGCCGTACGGGTCGATACGTGGAACAGTCGTTTTGCGCAGAGCCCCGAGTTGCAAGACCAGGAATAAACACACAGAAAGGCAGAGGGCCCTGTTGTCATGAGCTCCCATTCATTTCATTTCTGCTTTCGTAGTGGCTGCCCTCTCTGCAGTATGTAACTTGTCCCCAGGAACCAGAGACGCTAAGGGAAATTATCAACATTTTAAAAGATCATTCAGTTCTGAAGTAGTTCAGGTGCCATAAGCCCCATGATGCAAACACAACCCATTGCAAGAAACTTAACGCGTACAGGTCCAAAGCATACTTAACTGAAAAACTGGCAAAGGAATTCATGACAAACTTTAGAAGACTTGGTTCAGATGGCAATCCAAACTATACATGCTTTGCACTCAGAGACCAGGTTCCCTTTCTGGCCAAAAGAAAATGTACTAATAAGTTACCTGACAATGAATACTTTTAACACTTCTCTTTGTAGGTAAACTGATTTCATTCATGCCTAAAAATAGATAATTGTTTTGTTTCAGAACAGACTAAAGAGAGTTTCTATTAGACCTGAACCACTTTTCCCATTCCTAATTATTATCTTTCCCACCTTGTTTAAGACCTATGATACTTATTGTAAGCTTGAAGTTGTGATTTTGCTTCTAAAACTTTGTGTGTGTTCATATACGCATGCATGTATATGTATAGAATTAATTCCGTGCTCTACTGGGCTGTGAAAGAAAAACCTTAAGAGAGCATTTAAAAAAACATCTTCAGGCTGTGTGTAGCCCTGTGTAGAATTCTTTCCTGCATGCCCAGTTGGTTTCTGAGGTTAGCTGAGGAGTACAGCTTATCCCAGCATTGGGATGAAGAAAAAAACCAACAAACAACTTGGTCGTGGCCCTTTTGACACGGTTTCTTGATTGACTTTTCTCTTGCCAAGGAAGAACTCTCTCTCTTCTGACTTTGAGCAAAACTTCTGACCTTACTCAGTGGAATTGTCTGGTGTTATGTGGTCAGAGCTGCTGCACGTGTGGCAAATGGCATGTACTTGTGAAGAGGCCCGAGGAGAGGCTAATTAGCCAGTCACAGCCCAGTCGGCTGATGGCATTCCAGCACTGTCCTGTGGGGGGACACTGTGGAGAATGAACGTGGCAGTGCTTACACTGCATGACTGTTAATGATCCTCGTTTATTGCCTTCACCTTTATGTTACCAGCTGTATTGGCACGGCCTTAATTACCGTTGTATCTGTGGATTTTTTTGTCTTCAATTTTCTTATCCTTGTGATAGTCCTGTGAGGTAGGGGAGTGCTGTTACGCAGCTATTACTTACAAATTCCTGGGCCAGAGAGGTAAAATACCATTCAGGAGCTCAAAACAGTTTTCAATAAGAACAACTTGTAGATATGCTTCGCAAATCAGCCTTTCCAGCACCTTAATGGTTTTGCTTCCTAGCACTGTTTCAAAGAAACTCTGTATGGCCAGGAAGTGAACGGGTTACCCTACGTCTGCTCGGTCTCCAGGCTGCACTTACAGATACACCTTCTTCAGTTATAGGCAGGGAGCAGATGATATGACCCAATAAAAGAACCATTTCCATCTCTGACTTCTATGGGGCCAGCATATAGGAAAACATAATTTCTCCCACTGACGTACTGACAAAAATAATTTCTCATCTCTATACCTGAGTATTCCCATCTGCAAGCCAAGGTTAATAGGGCTTCCATTGATTCTCCTGAGAAACTGGTATGTCACCTTGACTATATTTTCCCATAAAACATCACCCTTAACCCTTCTGTTTTTGGAGCATGAGAATGTTTGAGAGCCTTTGTGGACCGGTAACTAAGGAGGCATTGAACCATTTATTTATTTAGTATACATAAAAGAAAAGTTATTTGGATTTACTTGAAAATTACCCTCTTCCGAGTTAGAAAAAGCAGATGGTAATTTACATATGGCAGTAATTGCTGACATCACCAGTAGAACATCTGAAAGTGAGACATACCATAGTTGAAAAATAATCCTGTCAAGTAAATATCCACAGACGTGGCCAAATTATAAGAATATGCGCTCTATTGCTGTTGCTGTAAGTGCTACAGAACAGGTTTATTTGACCTCTGGCATTCTTGCCTCACTCTTCCTAGCTTTATTGTTTGTCTCAACTGCAGTATTAGTAAGACAACCCTATTTTGCTGTAAAAACTTTGATGGAGACTTAGTGTAGTAGGCTGTGCGGTTCAAAGTTAATTACATGCTAGCAAAATGACTCCCGATGTATTTTTTCACCCTTTATGATTAGACGGAATAAATGTTCTTCCGATTTTCTTCTCAAGATTTCTATAGGGCGCTTAGTTCTTCCTGTGCTGCCTCCCCTTGCCGATTCGTGTGGGGAAGACAGGACTTGAGGTATCAGAGGACGGGCTGTGCTGGCAGAGCCCCTGAGGTTACCTCCTTAACAGCTCGCAGATCCCGGGGCTGGATCCAAAGCCTGTGGGCTGTGGGCTCTGGTTCAGGCTGTGCTGAGCTTCTTGTTCCATGCTATAAACATCTAAAAGACAGATTGAGGGCTACAGCAATTCCCACAGTAATTACAGCATCATGCTTGGTCCCACCATAGTTAAGCTAAATTCATTAAGTCATTACCAAAGAAATGGTTACATGTGATGGATGAGCTAATTTGTTTCTTAGACACGGCTCGTAAACCATTTGCTGGAAAGCTGTCCTAGAAACTTGTTGGATTACTTACTAGATAGACATAAGTTTTAAAGAATTTACCATCAATTTTACACCTGGAAATACTATTTTACCTAGAAACTAACAGTTCGCAAAATACTTTCTTCATTGTATTTCATTATCAGTATAAGTTCTCTTGATTTACTTGCCTTTTTTTTTTTTTTAATTTTTGCTTTTTGAAGTAATAATTCACTTAAAATAGAATGCTAATGAATGTATTTTCATCACTGTAATGTAAATGCTTTTTCTTCTGGCACAGCAAGTTTATCTTGAATTTCTTAGAATGTGAATATTTGTTCCAAGCATGCTACGCATGTAAATGGAGCTATGAATTTAGGAGGCAAGTAGTTTATAGTAGGATGTATTGAAAGGTATTCACAAACAACAGAAAAGCGAGGAATAAAATCTAGTAAGTGAAATAGGTCCCTGTAGTTGTTTTTCAATCGTAACAGTCATTGTATGCATAGGTCTTTTTTCTAAAGACGACTTCTTTGGTTTTCCTATCTCTTTATGGTAACGTTATAAGGCTCTGAATTTTTTTTAAAGTGCTCTAATGCAGGGCACAGGAATGTGTTCCAAGACTCATAAAATCTTTAATTAAAAGAATGGAAATTCTTGTAAACTCCTGGTGGTTGCCTTTAAGTAATATCACTTCTTAAAACACTTCTCCTCCCCCCTCCCCCCCTCCCCCCAGCATCTGAGATTGTCTTTCATTTTGTGTACAGCACTGTTGCGTTCTGCGTGTGGATGACATACACATTGTAAGGAAACAAGTTGATTAATAGAGTTAGCCAGTGTCTTGCCACCAGGGCCATTCTGGAAATGGGAAATGAGACCCGGCCCACGAAAGAGGCTGCGCTGAGGAGCTGAGCAGACACCCTGCTGTTCAGGTCAAGACTGCAATGTTGCTAGAAGCTCTGCTGCAGGTATACCGCTGCGGCTGGGGCTGCGGCTCAGAGCCTGGCCCTCAAGAGTCGGAGGGAGTTACGCAGAGATCAGGAATGTAAAGCAAATGTTCGCTGCGTGGTTGAAAGGCAGTGGACAGAAGGGGACTGGTCCGTTTGATATCCCTGTCCTTACTTGATCTGTAGCTTTCTTCCATATCGCTTACTATTCATCGCTGCCGAAGGGACGGCAGCAGGGATCAAACGTCATCTGCCGGTGTGTTTAAGGACCCAAAGGCACCAACACAGCAATTAGATCACTGACAGCAGCTACATTGCTTCTCTTTAAAGACCCTTTCTAAATGAGACACATGAAAGTGGAGCATGAGAGAGTATTAAATTAAAGGTTTGCCTATGTATGTCATTGCCTGAAGCTGTCGATCTGTTTCTTCATGGGTTACAGGTATTATTTTCCTAGCGTGTGGGTTGTGAGGAAGGTTTTATCAAAAGACAGAACTCTTTGACAAATTTCCACTCCCACCTATTTGGCAGACGCAGGAGAGTGAGGTGAATTAGGAGTCAATAAAGTAATCCTTCCAAGCGTAACTGCTTTTTGACTGCAGCATAATGATTCCTTCAATTTTTCATGAGATTTCTTCCCAAAATGTCATGGTGGTGGGAATAAATCCTTTAACATTTTTTCACTTACAGGAAAAATCCTTTTGTTGTTAATATATGTTGGTTGGAAACCACTTCTTTCATTGAAAATTTAAAAGGCTTTTTAAAACTATTTTTTGAAAAGATACTGACTAATATGTAAGTCGTCACAGGTAAAGGATAACATAGCAGTAGAAAGCTTGGTATTTTAATACAAGATTGCCTCCTTGCTCCTGTGAAGTTGAAATTAAAGCAGCAAAGATAAAACATGTGGAAATGCTGCGTTTTAATCCCAAACAGTTAATAGATTTACTGTAAGAAATTACCCCCTCTAAGGAAAGGTCTGTTCTCTCTCTTAGTGTACTAATTTCAGTATACTTTCAAAGAGTTTTAAGTAACTGCTGCAGAGACAACAAAATCACATTTGATAACATTCTGTGTATGGAGGGTATATTAACATCTGTACATGAATAGGGCATTTGAAACACATGCTGGCCTCTTGCTTGTAAGTACTTGAAGACTGAGATTTATTTACTGTTCGAACGAGCAGGTGATAGTGAAGTATTCTAGCCAGGGGCACCAACTGTTTTGATGTTAGCTATGCGCCAATATCCTCTAGAAAAGTACAAGGACACAGGATAACTAAAAAATGACTTTATTTCCTTATTAAATGGAAAATTCTTTGCTGAAATGGTAGAATTATGTTGTTTGAGCCAGTCTACAGAACTGAAGACAATGTTGTGAAGTATTTGCTTATGTATTTTGATACTGAGAACCTCGGGCACAGATTTTCTTGGTACTGCGGAGGAACTGGAAGAGGATGAGCGATAGGGGTGTAGTAGCCCCATGCCGTTATGAATAGCACACGCACACCCTGCTCGTGACGGGAGGTGATTACAACATCATTTGCTCTGTGGCTGCATGTCATCCCTTGGAAATTTTCAGGTACCCGGGTGATTGTCTATTTCAAGGTTAATTATTCAATGGTATCCTCAGGCTCCCTGGTGGAGCATCCACCAAATGCTCATAATGTACTACATTTATGGAGATCCTCGGTTATTGGTGATACGATGGCACTGGGAAGAGCAGTGCATTACCAAAGAAACGAGCAATTAAGAATGATCAACGTAAGAATATGAGATCTTTCTTCAGCTGTTTTATTATGGTTCAGGAAATTAACAAAGCTAGAGCAAAGCGCTATGATAAGCAACTCCACTATCGGACTGTTCTGATAGTGGAAGTAAGAAGATACCCGATGCGTCCAGCTGTCACGGTGTGGCTATTGGGGAGCATCTCTGATAAAAACGAGTCGGCAGAGACGGGGTTGTGTCCCGCCTTTTCTTACTGAATGACCGCTGCTGCGGGTTGGCAGGTGAGAGGGAGAAATGCTAGGAGTGACAGGTAATGTCACGATGCTTCATTTGTAAGGGCAGAAATCAGTTTCTAACCACATAAAAATGGTTAATAACTAAGTAAAACCATGCTTAGGGTTTAAATACAGGTGAACGATCACAGTAATTTATTCAGAAGAAATGAAAAAGACTAGTAGTTTTATTTTCAGGTGTACTGACTTCTCTTCACATAGCACAGCATTTGATACCAAGAGGCTTTAAAGGAACCTTAGTCTCAGAGAGAATCAGGCTAGGAATCTATCAAATACAGTTCTAGCTGCTTCTTTGTTCTCACTCCTAACTACCTAAATATCACACTATTTTAAAGTGATAATAAATGTTGTTTGTTGAGTGTGGTGTTTTTCTGTCCATCTTTTTTGCTTTAGTAGTGGCTATATTGAGTCATTAGGCTAATTTTAATTTTGGCATTCTCACTGCAGTAGATTCTGCTTGTGAAAAAGAACTGTCTAATTCTTCTATGACTTTCCCAAAGGCAATTTTAGGAAAGAAGAATCAGTAAATATCTGTTTACAAGAGAAGACACAGTGTACTGAAAAAGTAGGAGTTACTTGGAAAAATCCAGTACGTTTTTCCATGTTGTCAGAAGTCAGTATTGTGATGCACAGAAGTCCATTAGTCCTTGGAAAGGATGGCAGTTGGTGTAGCTCCAGCCATATATGCAACCGTGCATTTTAAGAATTGATTGAGAGCAGATGAGATCGAAAGTTAACATCTGCAGCCATTTCCAGCTGCTAAATAAGCGTTAAAGAGCTGGTGAAGCTGTCTTTTAGTGAAGGGGAAACACTTCAGAACTTGCAAGAACAAATTTCAGTGCTTATAGCACATAGCACTGTTCTCGCTCAAGTTTCAGGATGGGGTTCTTCTCTCTGTTGAGGAGAAAGCTGGGAATACCTAGCAAGCAAGTTAAAATTTGTAGAACTTTCACATCTCCCTATAAAGGATAAGAAGTTAGTTCATGGATAACAAACTGAAGTTGCTTGAAAATGCTAATACTTCTGCTTCAAGTCAGAAGGAAATTTCTGCTTTATCATAAACAGTTTGGCAAAGTTTCAACAAGTAAGAAGGGAACACTGTGACTTAAAACATTGTTTGCTTTAAGAGAATTTGGCCATAGGAAAGTAAGGAAATGACCTGAAAAACAATCAGCCTTGTGGAAACTATTGGAGACTTCATTAGGGAGACGTTGCAGGGAAGGAAGAGTGGAGGATCAGCATTGGGTAGGTCAGGGTGAAGTCTTGGCCCAGGTGAAGATAATGAGAGCCAAATTGTCACTGATTTAAAGCTGTCATAAATGGGGTTTCCTTCTTGGCAACTCGGGATTTAGGAAAGAGATGTCGTTAGCCAAATCCTGCTGCCTTGATTGGATGCAAGTTTTCCTACACGTGCTGTACAAACACCTGTACGATGGCTGAGCTGTAAATGCATTGGTTGGGAGGATCTGGAAATAAATGTGGTATTCTGCAACATAAGGAAGGAAAAAAACATCTGGTGTGGGGCACATCTAAAAATAGTAGGAGATGACTAAACTCCGTGTAAACGATTTTAAATTTTAGAATGGCAGTGCTAAAATTCAGAAGTACTGTCCCTTTTTCATTCATAAAAGTGCTGGGGCATAATGTATGTTTGTTTGTTTACTTATTTAAAATCTAATTTTAAAACATTGTCAAAAGGTGGAGACTGGTGAATGGCCTGTGTGTAATTCAAGGAGCGTCCAGGCATGTGCCTTGTACCAATTAATCACATCCAGCGCTGCCTGCATAACAACCTTCTGCTAATGGCAGAAGAAAGAAACTATGTTTCAGTCTGGACATTGAATGAAACCAGTCTCACAGAAAGTTAGGTTGTAAGCTAGATGAATTTTTAATTAGTATTACTGCATGGGGGGGGAAGTGTTCTTTCAACTTTATTGTTCCTCTTTTTTCCAGATAGTAACTGTTCTTCTATGAATAAACTGCTGCGTGTGCCATCATTGGTGGTTAGTGTAAGTTTTTCTGGTGTCTTCTGCCCATCCTGTAGGGGATGAAGTCTTTGTTTATGACTTCCGAGGGCTTGCAATAGATGAGTTCTCAGGCCAAGTCAAAGACCAAAAGTGGTATTTTCCAGCTGTGTGTTTCAGAAAAATAAAAATATGTGATTGTGTCTTAGCACTTTGTTGTATTACAGCAATTATTACAGATTATCCCAGTTTTCCTGTTTTGGAATCTTTTTTTCCCTTTTTATTTTTTTATCTGTCTTAAATACAAAGGATGTTTATGTTCAAGGGAAAAGATTGTGTCGGTGTTGTGATTGTTTTCCTGGTAGTCAACTGGTTTGGTAATCCCAACAGTTACGGTAAGTAACAAGTGAAGATTATAATTTCTAATTTTTCATCATCAGCTGTGATTAAAAATGAACCAATATACCACTTAAGTTTGGTACCCCTTTATCAGGGACATTGCCCTGTTCAGCAAAGCACTTGAACATGTTCACAGCTTCAAATGTGTGAGCAGTTCCCTTGAAACAGTGTGCGTGAGTTTCTTCTCAGGTAGGACCAGTGTGAGCATCGCTTTCTGGAGATGATAGGAATTTCTACAGAAAGCAACAGAACCGTGTTTCCAGCAGTTTTAAGACCACAGTGTTACTGGCAACTCAAGAGAAGTTGGGAATAAAGTTGGGAGTAAAATTAATTATGTGGGCCTTGCCAGCATGATTGTAAAGGATTCTTTCGAGGTGTGTATTTCTTATGCAGCATCTTGAGACCCAGATGTTGTGGTTAATGACGTCTTTGGACATGTGAGGTTTATGGAAAATTAATTAGGTCAAGAGTTCCTGCTGGTGCAGGTATTGGGAAGTGACCTATTTTGCAATCGAGCAGTAGTGCTGACATTAAGAACTTATTAAGAGGGACTTTGTAGTGATGTTTAAAAATGAAGTAATCGAATCTGTTCTTCCTGTTTAAAAAAACTCTTTTCTTCCTCAAAGAAAAAAAAAAGTCTCGAAGCTACTCACAATTTCATGCTTGGCAGAAAAACTGTTTAATCAGAATTCAGTAGTTCAGTATGATAAATCTCAGAAGCTAACAAATGATAACTGAAAAAAAAGTTTTTTTGCTTTCATAGTTAGTTATTCATTGAATGAGTCTGTGGTAGAAGGAGCTCTGCTTGTCCATACAAGATTCAGAGTGCTTTAGTTAATTGGTCTTCATTCACTGTTGATTTGTGATACTTCAGAATTAATTAAAGCCTAACATCTTAATGCATCTTTTTAATAAATTTGTCCAATAGTTTCCTGAGCATCATTTTCTTTGTACTGTAAAGTATTACCATCATGAAATGACTCCTTTAAAAAAAAAAACAAAAAGAAAAAGAAAAAACAGATGTTTGCCATGATTTAAGCCTTTGTATCAGAGATCAGGTGATGTCTAATTAGCGCCATTAATACATTATTCACTCACTGAATTGTCAAACTTACAGATATGAAGAGGTAGTTAATTTTTTATTCAATCTGAAATCATTGTACGATAATTACCTGATAATTACAGACCTCTGAGATGTCATTGCTTGGATGCTTCAGAGGGTTACGCTGACGACAGAAAAGGATTAGAAAGTCTTCCATAGCTTTGGGGGGGGGTGCTTGAGGGGGAGTGGTTTGGGGTTGGTTTGTTTGTTTTAAGATTTGGGGCTTCTGAAGGATGAGAGTAAAAATTCAGAGCGCTATCCAGCTAATGACAGGTTTTTTTGAAGTACAGTTTACCTCCCTACAGATTTTGGGTTCAGTCTTCTGTTGTTAATGATTTTAGAGGAAAGCAGGCTGACAGCAGACATTTTCTTCAATGCAAGAGGTACTTGTGGGGTTTTTTCTCCTGTAAATTTTGCTCAAAGCTTGAATCAAAATTTTGCATTTTAATTTACTAATAGTATACCCCTATTTAGAAATCCACAGGTATGCAAACCAAAAATTAAGTGACGTGTGCATATTTTTTATACTTAAAAAGGTATTTTTTTTCCTGAATTTTTTTGTCACAGCGATGCATTATTACAGTGCTAAACTGTGAGAGATTCCGGTTGGCAGGAGGCATTGCAGTCAGTAAAGTAACAGCACCCACAATACGTACTACTTGCTTGTATTTATGTTGTTTGCATACGGTTGTTTTGATAAGGTGTCATACCTTAACTTGTATTTCAAAACAGATTCTTCAAATAAACATAAAAATAATTTGTTGGTCCTAGTAGTATCAATCAAACGAAGCTCTGTGGCTGTCTGTTAAAGGTAGGGTAGTATGGAGAGGGTTAAATGTAACCACTTATCGTACATGTGTTCTGGCTAATAGCAAGCACTTACAAGTAAGATTCAGATGTAAATAAAAGCCTAATGAAAGTGGAATATTGTTAATAGCTATTACATTTGTCACATTTGGTGAGTCTTGTCGTGTTTTAATTCAAATAATTGATCACGTTCTACTTTTATCTTACTTGGAGCGTACACACGCAGTTAAGCCCTAAAAGACCAGATTACTGCAATGACATTTAAGTAGGCCTACAAAATTTTCTCAGCTAATTTAGGTAGGAAATTTCAGACTTACTTGTTCCAAAGAGATCCTTTTGCTGGAGTTTTTCTGTTTGGTTGCCTATGGGGATGTTTACATAGAGGTACACTTCCCTTGTGTCTCTCTCCCTTTCGTCTACTTTTAACTGCATATAAACTATGCACTTCTGAGTTTGAAACTCTTTAAATCATGAAGAAATAATATAACTGTAATTGTGATACACAGTCATTCTAGAATATGAGTGACAGCTCTTTTTCTATTAAAGAAACCATCCATGTGCTTACCAATTGTTGTGGTTTAGGACCAGGACGACCAGGACACCGGTGTATTTAGATGTACATATAAATGCAAGCATTTGGTCTCTTTGCGGTCTCTTTCCATTTCATCAGAACATACCATTTTAAAAATAAATCCTGAATCAGACAAAAGAGCTGTTTTTCACACATTCTTCTATGAGTTGTTATTGGTAAAGTGTCCTTGATGTACTGTCGGTATTTATTGTGTCCCTGACACCGGTGAACATGAACTACTCATTTTAATTGTATTTTATAGCATCTTCTGGGTAGACTATATAATGTAATATTGCTTCTCAATTAAGTATACACGATTTAATGGATCGCAGCCTTGATGTGTATTTGTGTAGGCGGCGTGAAGCCCAAGCTACAGACCACAGTTTGTGAGGTCACATCAACAATTGTAGAATATTATCAGATGCATGAAAGGATTGCGTTAGCAGTTACATGGCTGGGTTTTTCTGGTTTTCGGTTTTATTTTTCTTTTTTACGTCTGTCGTGTGGAATGGTTTCTGCTAGGGTTTGTTGAACTTTTTCAGATGAAATGCAAACTGGAAACCTTATAGTTGATGGTCAGAGGTCACACTAAACTTCATGTCCTTGAAGATCTGAAAAATGTAACTAAATTTTCTCTCTGGTATTTTTCACTTTTAAGTATTTTTACTGTTTTGTCTAGGCAAAAAAATAAAAGCATTAAGAGTCATACTGGAATATAAGATTAGAATTGTCCTTGTGGGTAAGCAAGTCCAACTTTCTGTTGCAGGTTGCCTTACCTTAATGATTTTTCTTCTAAACCTGACAATTTCCATCTTTGTTCCTTTTCATTTGCCTTCTGTCCTTGAAGGTTCTGAGATAAGTAGTTAAATTTAAGAATATGCCTTTTGTTTGGAAATAAACCTACAAAACCTGCATAGTCTGAATATTTGATGATTTCCCAGGAAATGTGTAAGGTCATTTTTGTATTTAAAAATCGGGGTAATTTTGGAAACAGTTGTACAGTAACACCTAAGAGGAAAGGCAAGCTCGTGATGTTTGGTGGTTTTTTGTTGTTTTTTTTTCTGATGTGGAATGTGATTAGAATTGTTTTGCCAGCTTTGGTTTCATCCTAGCAATACATTAATTTCTGTAGCTCCTTCAGTTCTGATGGTACTGGCCAACCCTGATTTAAGGGGTCTTTCCCATAAGGATCCTCTATTGTCTAGTTAGTCAGATATTTCAAATAAAGCTTTTCTGAAGTTGTGATTTTCAGAACAGATGATTTCTGTATGGATTCTCTAATAGAGGTAAGACAGGCTTACACTGTCAACTGTTTCTGACTGGGAGCGCTAATGGGATCACTTTCTTCTAGGTGATCTCCTGTTACCAAAAGTCGTGGTGCCTGTCTCAAATGTATAGGTAAGCTGTTGAAATGGTCAGTGTGTTTAAACTGGTCAGATCTGAAAACTTCCCATTGACTAGTCCCTGTTCTGCCATGTATTTCTTGTCTTGCCTTTGCTTGACTTAACGGGGAGGAAACTTCTGGTAGTGTCTGCAGCTGCGTTAGTGTCACGTGAGTTCTGCTCAGCGGCGGGTGTTCTTCCTTGGTGAGCTCTGCTGCGTGAGAACAGCTACAGTCTGAAGGCAGATCGCTTTGCCTGCTTGGCCTTGCTCTGCTCACCTGTTGAATAGGGATAACGCTCAGTTGTTGGAGAGTGGAATGCCTACAATGAAAGCTGTATGTCATCACATTCTGAAAATTATTTCCATTTTCAAGTCCTACATGCCACTTGCTTCTGTAATGTTTGCTTCACCTTGCCAAACTTACCTTCCTCTGGGAGTCCTGAGGCAAAATGAGGGAGTCCCAAGCCGCAGAGCAGCATCAAAGTGTCCACAAATGGTCTTAAAAATTGCCGGTGTCACTAATCCCTTATTAGATATAATGAGGCCCTAAAATTTCATTTTGAATTGCCTTCATTAACCCGAGTCCTGTGTAACGTGGAGAGGCAGATTTTAAATGTCTTTGTTAACATAGCAAGAGAGCTTATTAGAGGTTAATCCTTGAAGCATGACTTTTTTTTATGCAGCTATAAATTTATTTGTGTACGTTAAACATACAAATGGTTTAAAGTTCAGCTCTTACAGTCTGTCTGGAGCTTAACTCAATGCACAATCGTGGCAGATGTCCAGCGAGCAGTTGTGCCAGGCTGCAGAGCTGGTTTCCCTGCAGTGCTGAAGCTGAAACCATCTGACTCCTCACACTTCAAGCCAGTTTACTGGTGAATTGGCAGCAGTTGCGGTCAGGCTTCAGTTGTAAGAAAATGCTTTATTACTTCCAAGTTTCCCTTTCAGCAAAGAACACTTACAAGAACATAAAACTGTCTGTGTCTTTCTAAGATCTATCATGGCAACCTGGGTAGCACAGCATCTATTTTTCATCTGAAGGGTTAGTGGTTTCCAGTTATGTAGAAGGCTCAAGTAGTAATACTTATTTGTCCTCTGACTCACTTCCCGTTGTTGTAGGCTCTGTCCCTTCTGCATCAATGATGTGGAGAGCTCAGTTCCTCCACTGGTTGTAAAACAGGTGGAGACATAACTGACAGGAATACCTGGCACAGCAAGTTCGGCCCTCTTGCCAAAAAAAAAAGGAGAAAAGTGCCACAGGGGTTTAAACCCACTTTCTGTGTAAAGCGGCACAAGCTGATACCTTCTTCCCATCTTAATCTCCCAGATAAAATCCATCCTCGCTGCTTTTGTGTGTGGTAACCGTACATGCCAATCCATTTGCAGAACCATCTGACTTTAGAAATTCCCTATTTTTGCTCGCCTTCACCCTTGTTTTTTTAGGCAAGTACACCAGTGGCATAACAGATTACTACACGTGGCTTCCTTCCCAAATAGAAAGTCAATGTGTTTGTTAGCCTCTTTCAGAGAAACCTGAGGGAGAGAATCCCTTCTGTTTCTGTTACTTGGAAATATTAAGGGTACAAAGAAGACGCATTTCTTTTTACTGAGAACAACTTTTTGTGTGAGGAAGGTGAGAATCTATGCCTGTGTTACGGATCTGAACTTTTCTGGAAATACTGTTTTGCTTCCTGTTGTGTGTATTTTTCCCCCCCTTAAGTATAATTAGTTTAGATTTTGATACAAGAATTTGATTTGGGTGGGAAAGCTGGAGTTTCTCCCCTCCTGCGAGTCACTAAGGACTCGCAGTGGGAATAGCATGGGAAGTGAAGGTGATCAGGTGGTAGCCCTGTGCCCCGCAGTTTGGGAGAGCGAGAACACTCACTGACTGACCATGAGACATAGGATTTTGGTGCAGGCAAGTCTTCCATTAAAGTAATTTTTTGATACTTGGAATGCAGGCTTGCGTGGCAGCTCCCCTGCAGTAAATCCTCCTTGTCTTCCACAGGCTTCTGCTGAAGCCCAGCAACATCTTCTGTCCTATGTGATTGTCTCCCAAAGTGCTCTTACAGACCCAGATGGAGAAGACCTGCTGGGGAGGAACAGAAGAATAAATAAAAAGATTATTTAAGTTTTTAGGCCTTAAATGTTACGAAGAGATTTTCAAAAAAGTAATCTTATTTCCATATCAAGTGAAGTAAGGCTGCATGCAGTTCTGTGAGAATGATGGGACAATTGAATTACTTGTGTAGTTCATCCAGTTCCATCACTTCATTAGAAAGGTTTAAACTTTCTTTTGAAATTTACTGAATATGGGAAATGTAGTTTTTAAAACTTTCAGAGTTCTTTATGTATAGCTTCCTCAGATTTTGAGGTTGATTTGAGGACTTTCCACCGGTTAGCAAGCCAGTCAATTTCTCTGAAGATCATGTGTAGAGAGTATTGCAGCTTTCGTAAGTCTTTCGAAAAAGACTGTGTGTGGTTGATACACAGGTAAGAATGCCTCGTCTTGGTTTCTTACAGGTGCAGAACAGAGAATACTGAGGAGAGGTGGAAAATTAGTATTCAAGAGATTTGTATCTATTTCCTATTACTTTTTGATTTCTGCTGCCTGGGTGGAGCCTGAATCCTTAAATCTCCATTCAAGGAGTGAGGGAGAGGTCTAAATGTCTGTGAAAGTTCATTTTGGGTGGCAGATCCAACTGTTTTACGTGCATACTGGCAGAGCAGAAGAGTAGGACTTAAAAAATATCAAAAGGTGGAACTTCAGGTATTAGGGGTTTTGGTAGTGGTTTGTCATGCAGGCTTGTCGGGGTCATATGCTCAAAGTGAGCAAAAAAGTTCAGTTATTTAATTTACCAAAAATTGAGTTTTATGAGGGTCGGAAACCAATTGGAAACCAATTTATGAATTTGAATCTAAACTTAAAAGAAACTAAATAAGGGCGGGGGGGCACATGCAGAAGCAAATTGAGAATTGAAGCATGATACTTAAAATGTAGTTCTGTGGAACATTGAAGGTTCGCTGAAATTGGTTTAATCAAATTTATGCTTCATTTTACAGTTTTTAATTGTTTCACTTCAGTTTGAACCAGTCTGCACTCTTCAACCATTATTAAAGTCCCCACGTCTCTGTTCTCACAATGCTGATGGTGTTTACAGCTGTCCGAATCTGCGAACATACACAGAATCCACGCAGAGTGCACATACATGTGTGTGAGAGAGAGAACATACTCAGGCAAGCGCAAACGTGCTAAGATGCCTTGCAGACCCAGAATGGACATGTCACAACAGCAGTATTTTACCTGTTATGTAACAGAGTGGTTTTCTATGAAGCATTTCTCTGAACCTAAATCTTTCTGTGTCTCAGGTATTCTCCCCAGTTTTCTAGTGGGGCTGTGAGACATACTGAAGAGCAGTGTCCTGTGGGTTGCAGTAGGAGACAGATACGATGAGGTACGCAGCTTTAAGCAGAGCTTCGCACTCATGAGATGCCCAGCTCTAAGCAGAGCTGAGTGTTCAATAATCAATGCCTGCCTTTTTTAGAGGAGTTTTTATTTTAGGTCCCAAATTTTTTTTTTCATGATTGTTAAGTAAGAAGTTGTACTGAAAAGCTGTAACTGCACACAGAATTAGTGTCATCGTGGTCACTTTATCACTAGTTGTACAAGCCTTTCTCTATTCCTTTTGTTATATGTTGTCTACAATATAATGTAAGTAATATGAAATTATTAAGATGCTTATTTGTATATTGTAAAGTAATTTATGATTTTTGTGGCTGGAAGCACGAGCTACTTACATGCAGCAATGCCTTTCCCTCATGATGTTCTTAGCTTACAGAGCCACGTATGTTCTGAGCCAAACCCAGCAGTTCTTACCCAGGCAAAACTCCCACTGACTTCACTGACTTCAGTGGGAGTTTTGCCTAAGTAAAGACTGAAGGATTTGGATCACCAAACTTAGAACATAGAGTTTCTATAACCTTGGGCTGAATTGCACGGAAGACAGTGGGTGTTTTAAGGAAAAAGGAAATACACTTTTTTCTACAATAATTTCAGCCCTGTTAGTGCGGAAGTTAAAAGCATTCCTTTGGAGAAAGCCTGGCTTCTAAACTCTGCCAGTGTCTGGGCCTGGGGACGTTGAGAATTACATTTGGAATTCTTTGTACTTTGCTGCCAAGTTTAAGGAGATACTCTTCAATGAATTAGGGTAAGTATTAGTATGGTCAGTGTTTTTGTCATGCGGTAACAGAATAGATGTTCTGTGAAATACAACAGTGTACTTGCTTTCTCTTGCTATATGTTTAAAACAAAGACTGGCAAATATCCCACAAATATAAAAGCCTTGAACCAACTCCAGGAAACTTTTATTTATTTACCCAATATAATAAATATACATAAAGTCCATCTTACAGTTATTTACTCCTTACGACTTGTTTTAAAAGCTTGTCCAGTAAAATATGGTTCAAAGAGTTTTCCTCATCACAGTGTTTACTGCGCAGGTACTGTGATGAACATATAGTTTTTACACAGCAGTGCAAAATAAGCTTTAAATATTAAAAAATGAGAATATTAGTGTTTTATACCCACTTTTCCCTCGTGCCCGTGTCCAAGCAAAATGCAAGATACTGGAGAAGCAAGCCTGGAGTACTTAAATAGCAAAAATAAGGCAGTAGCATCTTCCTAGCTATTTGTACAATCGAATTGATGAGTGCAATACTGAACAGGATGTGAAGCCTGGAATTTTTCACGTGAAGTTAGGCTTTGTGCTTTCATGCTGTTAGAGTTGGGTATGCATCCTGTTGAAATGTTACTGTGGGCCAAGGTGGTGGTTGATAGGAATTGCACAGGAGTGATTGCTTTTTTGGGAGCAGTTTATCTGCTCTTCTTGTTGGTGGTTAGATTAGGTACCACAGTAGCTCTAATCTGCAGTGTTCTGCATAGCGCTGGAGAACATAAAGGAATGTGGAAATAGAACAGGGAAACGTCGATGAGACCTCATGCTGAACCCTGGCATCCTGAAACCCTACCTCTGGATAGAAATCCTGTGGTGTGTCCTGTGGCCAAAGCTAGAAGGAAGGGAAGTCTGCCAGGGAGGTCTGGAGCCACACAGGACTGTAGGGAGGGGATGGAAGGGCTGGATCCTAAACCATGATAGTTTATTCAGGCCTCCAGTTTTCATAGTCCCTTTTAAACAGTGTACGTCAACCCAAAATCTTTGTTAATGTTAGGCAGACTTTGAAGATTTTGTGCCAGAACTTCAAAGTGTTGCTAATTTTGCTCTAGGGTAGAGAGTAGAATATTGAGGCTCTTTCTTAATTCTAGCATCAGGTTTCTAAAACTCTCTCTGTTATTACTTTTCTATATACTGAGACTGTACGCATTGTATCAAGAATAATAGAAATCATTCTTTTGGAAACCAGTCTTCACATATGGGCAAACAGACTTAGGTCCCGATTTCTTTGAATTCTAATCTGTGCATAGAGATTCTTAGTAAATAGATAGTCGGAAACATTGTATAGTGGCTTTTTTACAGCTTCATATGAAATGGTGGTTGCAATCTGGGATAAATTCTTCAGAAAGAAAATATTTAAAAAGTAATATGGTAAGTACATAATAGCCCGAATTCTGTGGTCTTCATAAAGTTTCCTGAAAACTACATTTTGCAAGTCTGTGCTCCTTGCATAAACTCCTTGAATTTCCTCGTCATTGATCCTGCTCAGTGTGGTGGAGGAGCACAGAATTACTTTTCCTCCTGTCCTGTTAACTGTGTGCTTGAATATCTATTTGGTCTTATGCTACAGAGCACAGAGTGGTGGAAACTCTTGGCTCTGCTTCATGTACAGAGCACAGAGTAGTGGAAACTTCTGGCTCTGCTTCATGTTGGTTTGCACTTCGAGCGGTTTATTCAGCGTTGACATTGGATTATGGAATCTTCTTTTCTAGCATGCTCTCTTTGTAGTCTGACAGGTACAGCGGAACCCACTACCACACAGCTCACCCTCGCTTCTTGAGCAGGAGGGATGTCGGCAAAGCTCATCTGGACAGATCCTGCAAAGGTCTGGGAATTTCAAGATTGTCAGGAAGAATTTTCCAATGAATAAGTACCTCACCTTGTAACTGTCATTACCACAAGCACTGCTGTGCTTTATCAGTGTGAAATAACAGGAAAGTCTGAAGAAATTTTAAAAGAAAGTGTTTTATGTAATTACCCCTACTAGTAGTGATTACGTTATCTTTGAGCTGTCAGTTATATATAACACACCAGTTATTTATAACCTATGCGATTAGAAGTGGATTGCAAAATAGTAAAATCTAGCTTAAATGCCTAATTATATATCCATAAAGAATGAAAGTATCAGGCCCAGGCCGTCAGTCAGTCAGTCAGTCGAAAGTCAAACATTGCTGCTTTTTGACAGAAATGGTGATATTTGGGAATGGGCGTTAACTGTTCAGGAAGCAAAGATTAATACTCAGTGATGCTAGGTGAACCAAACAGAATATATAAGACTTGCAATCACTCTCCACATTGAGAGGACAGGTCTTGGAAAAATATCTGTTAGTCCACAGCCTTCAAATTAGGACTCTTACATAGTCCTGACTGAATTTAGAAATGTGAGATAAAAGATTTTGAGCTGAGCAGTAAGTATGAGAGTAGGCGGTATGCTTTGTGTTCTGATACTTTGGCAAGACTGAAGTAGTGGTTAATTTAACGTCAGAATGATAATTTACTTAAGGACATAAATGCTTTCTAATTCTTAACTGCTGAAGCATACTTTTAATTTAATTCTTTTAAATTTTAATTAATTTAACGTCCAGTGGTCAGATGGTTGTTACTTGCACTTGCTTACACTTAGTGATTGAGAAAAGGGTTGTGGGGGGAGAACCAGCCTAGTGTTAAGAAATAGTCTTAAAGTTCCTGTGTGTCTGCCATTCCATATATTTAGTGATTTTCACTAAAGATTAAAATTACCCTTGTAGTCGATGATATAGTAATATAGCCTCTCTCCAATTAACAGTTTTAAACCATTAACATCTTTCAGCAGTGCCAGGGAAACTGTTTTCTGTAAATGGTTTGGTTTAGAACTGATGGCTAGCTTGATGATAATAATGGATTTTAGACTTCATCAAAGATAAGTAAAAGTTGTGGAACTCTAGAAAGAAGTATTCCAAATTTTATCTAAGAGATCAGAGGTGTTCTAGAGGTAAAATGAACAAGAAAATATGGCTTGCTATGGAGCTTACCCTGCAAATGTTAAGAAAAGATCTTAGGGCTAACTGAAAATTGTCAGCAGCTTGTTGTGAAACAGTGTAAGTGTTGGAAATGAGTCCTGATTATATCTTTTACATAAACATTTTGCAGTGTGACTCATTTGTTGCCAAGTGGCGCTTTGGTGGTAAAGGATGGTGAGACTTCATGAGGATATTTATTTACCCTAGGTTGCTTTAGTTTAAAGTTCAAACAGTTATGCAGTGGATAAATGTTGGTGTTCTAGAGCCATTCACTCTCCTCTGGAGTTGAATTCCTATCTGCTGCTTTTCAGAAGCCGATTGTTAAGTGCTTACAGATGCAACAACCTAAAGCAACCAGTGTAAAATTTCATAGCGGCTGGAAGATCCTTCCATGCTGCCTCAAGAATAGCTGAGAAAGGGTGTCCTGCATGCGGACTATTTGTCCTGTTTTTTCTTTTCATTCCTTTCTTTCAGTAAGGCTGAGATTGAATGGCTTGTGGATAACAAAGGCAATATCTTCAGCAAACTCTTGAACACCAGTACCGATACCTCCTTTAGTCAGGCTTAAGCCATGGAAGCCACTTGCTTCATTTCCTGTATCTTTAAAGTTTCAGCAGGTATTAAGCATGCAGTCGCAGTAAAGGGAACTCGGATTTGTAGGTCAAGTACTTCAATTGCTGTAAAGGATTTAACCAGACCAGATTTAACCAAACATTAAGCCAGTGTCGTCCATTTAGTTGTTAGAGATTCTGGAAATTGTAGATGGTCTCATTGAGTTCTTTTTAACTGTTCTTTTGTAGGCAATCCTAACAACTTTTATGTTAGTGCAGACTTCACTTTTTACTTGAAAATAAATAGTATATAGCACAAAAGAGAAATGCTAAGGTCTACTGCATTTTTTGGAAGCTGTAGCAGCTTTGAGATGTGCGTTCTAGTGGATTCTTAGGCATTGTGAACCTGCATGATAGTAAAAGGTAAGCAAAATTGCCATGAATGTGTCATGTATTGTCTCTTGATTTCACTAAGGATTCAGCAGGTAGTAGAAGTTTAAATATATTGAAGGGGTTTTTTTATTCAAGAATAGTTGGTCGTCTGCTTCTTAAGCACCGTCAGAAGATAGGTTGGTTATGTGCAGTATGTCAGTTCCGCTAACATCATACCCTGCAAAAATGAACTAAGCAGAAGTGCAATAAATTTATTGTAATTTTTGTTCAGTTGTTTGTAAGCTCTTGCATTTCTTGCCTAATCCTGCCAAAAATTGTGGATTTGGAAAGAGAATAATCACAACTACAGTAACAATATTGGTAATTTGGCTGAGGTTGCCTCCCATCTGGGTGTTCCAAGAATTATCTCTTACCTACAAGAATCAGTGATGGAGTAGTCTGGTCTGCATTCATTCCTCACAAGAATATACTGAAATAGGATGTGGGTGTGAGTTAACAAGTGGTTCAAGGTTAAAGAGGCAGTGATATTAAAGATTTTGCAGTGTTCTCTCTACCAGCTTCCTTTTGAGAAGCGTGTGATTTCCTTTTTCTTTTTTATTACTGCTCTGAAAGGTTTGCTGAAATTGCAGCCGTGTTCTTGTTGAAAACTACCATCTTTCGTTTGAAGCATTCATGTTTGTGTTGGTTTTATCTGGTCTTGTCGTAAGTTATGTATTCGTTGTGTCCGGAAAAGAAATCATTTTGTACTGGGAGATGGCAAAAACACTTGAGAAAGAAACATTGAAGCAGTGAAGAATGGCATGCGTCTGTCTTCATGAAGCAGATTCTTCTTTGCTAGAATTGTGAACGTGTCCTCATTAAGTCAGACAGAGTACGTAGGGCTATGATGGTATTTCATTATTTACCCTAATAGTGCATTTTACCAGTCTTTTAAAAGTTATTTAAATCAACAGATGAAATATAGTTCAAGAAAAGGGCTCAACTAGCATAAATAAAAGTAATTGTGTTCGTGTCAGGAAATGGACAGTAGAACTGTATTTAGTTTGTACAGATGTAGGAATTTAAGGTGATAAAACTCTACACAGTACACCTTATGGAAGGAGAAAGTTGTTTTTTTTATGGTAAAATCTTGAGACAAGTTGATTTTACTGCTCACACTCACATATCCAGGTATACTCTGAAACGCCAAGACATCTCTGTGAAAGTGGTTTGGCTGGGATTGCTTCTATGCAACGAGGAGGGCGAGGAATGCTGGCTCGCCAGTCCTCTATCTCCTGGGTTGTCTCATGCTTGGCGAGGAAGACTTAGGTTTTCCACAGATCACTTCTAACCTGATCTCTATTTAGGAGTGATCTTTTGACTCAGAAGCTCGCTGCATAAATCCAAAGCAGAGTTGCTGCACATTGCCCGTTATTTTTACTTGTTAGGGGTAACTTCACGGCAACAGTCTCTTCCTGTTGTACCAGCAGCAAAAGGAATGGTGAATGGGACCTGCTGGAGGTGCATTAGTTGCATTTTATTACCCTTTTTACTACTTTATTTATTTATAACCACCTACTGACTTAGGTGAATTTTGGGACTTATGAAAGAGTTGGACTGCGTTTTCTGATTGAGTCAGTGGATTTCCAAGGGCAGCTTTTTACTTTCTTTATATAATGGTATGGTTTTATTGATTAATTAATTTTTACCCTCCTTTTTTCTTCCTTTGTGCTTGTGTTTTCTTTCCTCTCTAGTTTGTTATGGGGTTTTTAATACTTTTTTGTATTATTGCACACATTTTTGAAAAGACATATGCTTCACGTATCCTTAGATGCATAGAAAATTTTCCTTTTTCAGTCACTGCTGCTTTGTGCATGTATGATCAACTTACTTTAATACAGCTGGTGAAATGGTGGACATGGTTAGTTGTGGGTGGTTCTGTGTGTAGACTGTGCATGCTGATAGCATGCTAATAGAAAATTTTGTTCCCTCCGCTTACTCTCGCCAAGAGCTTCTGGGAAACCCTACCTGCTATGGTTCCTCTGTGATTAGAGAGTTCTGCTCTTGGGTGTATGCAAGCTGCTCCCATTGCCTAGGAGAGGGCTGTGGCTCTTCAATATTTACGTAGGTATGAATGCAGAAAACAGATGCTTGCACCAGTGTTGGCAAATTTGATCAGCATATTGATTCAGTATAACAGCAAATACAGCTGCCAGAATTCTGTGCTCTGGACTATTTTATGTATTTGCTCTAGGTGGAAATTCACCTCGCTTCCTCCTCTCCTTCCTCACATAGGAAACCAAACTGTGTGTTCTCTTGGCTGGTTCTTTCCTTGCTTGCCATTCGTATTTTGTTGGCAGTTTTCATATATCTTTTGGCTGTTTCTCTAATTGGAAGAACCTAAGTTTGCCAAAAATTTTATTGACAGTGTACTACTGGTTTTGCACTTACTTGTTTTGTTCTGTGTCCCTGCTAGGGAAGAGAGCAGAGTTTATTTTGCTCTCTTTTTTTGTTGTTGTTGTTGTTTTGTTTTGGTTCTGTGTCAAGTGAGTCTGGGCATCTTGTAGGACTGGAATGAGGAAATGATTCAGGTGTTTGTTTTTTCTGCAGTTGTATAAATTAATGTGGGTGAATGTTATAGTCTCATTTTTATGGGAACTGATTATTAAACTGTTTACAAAATGTCAAAATGGGATACCTTGTGGCATCCATTGGGTAAGACAACTGCATTTCTAAGCTATTAAATGTAGATGTCTTAGCAGATTTTTCCGGGATGTATTGTATTTTTTGTTGCTACTATACACACATTTTCTTTGAACTTATAATTTCTTTTTTATTTTCCTTTTCTCCTAATTTAAAATAACAAAACTGAAGATGCAGCTTAGTGCTCTTTCTTCTTAGCGGAAGGGTTCTTATTTGGGAATGTGGGAAGTCTCATGTGCCTTAGTCTAAATAGTTCTTTTCAGCGAGGCATTGTTCTTCCCACTTCCTAGAGGTCTTTAGCTCAGGGAAAGCTTCTTCTTGTCTTGTGAATGGGTTTACATATCAAAAATCTCTATGTTCTTCATATCTGATAGTATTGTGTCTCTGCAGTTGGCCAGTGATTATACTGTAGTGGGCATTAGAGTAGGTGTTTAGAAAAATCATAATTAAATAGCATTATAAGAAATTGAATACTATTTCAAACTCTGTCCTGGTTGCGGCAGGGATGGGGTTAATCTCCCCCGGAGCCGGCAGGGGGCAGGTATTCCATCCCACGTGACCCCTGCCCGGGCTATAAGAGGCGCTGCGGGGGGCGAGCAGAGGAGTCGCCACTCGGGGGTGGGCTGCGGCGCTGCGGGTCCGGTCGGTGCGTTGCGCGGCGGTACTGTAATCGCGTTTTCATCTTTTCTTTTGCTGTTCTGTTAAATTGCACTCTTTTAACCCACGAGTTTGGCCCTGTCATTTTCTTTTTCCACGACTGTGGGAGTTGTGCGAGGGGCTGCGTGGTTCTTTGTTGCTGGCTGAGGCCAAACCACGACAAACTCAGAGAGAAGTTGTAGGCAAGTTAGAATCTGATTAGGATACAGAAACTAAATTCTCTCATCAGTTGTTTGTGTCATAGAAGCTTATATGAGTAATTGTGCTCATAATGGATTTTAAAAGCATAAAAATTATTCCAGAGTTTTTGACCTGTGGCTTTCTAGAAGATAGAGCAAGCAGAACAGTCTTGGTCAGGAGAACAGTTGTCTGGGATGTCTGGCTGGATGTCAGAGAATTTGCACTGTTCATGGTGTGATGGGCATTTGTATTTACATTGGGCAGTTGGAATTGCTATGACAACCTAAATATTAGTCAGAGCGCTTGCTGGTTGCGTAGGACCAGTTCAGTAAATCACAGTCCAAAGGCACTGGGAAATTTAGCTAGGTGGTACAAGCATCTCATTAACTGTTGCTGAGTAATATTGTGGAAAAGTGATACCTTTTTTTCCACAGAGTTTGCCTGATTGAGAAATCTTTTTTTCAATAAATGAAGTAGCAGAGTTACTGTTGAGTTCAGCACCCAGATAATGTATTTAGAAGGTTAAGTACAACACATGTTTTATCATTTCTCTCCCACCCCCCTGCCATGAATAAACAGATACTTGAGTGATAAAGTGGAGAGAAAAGATTGTAGAAAAGCATGCAGGATTGAAAAAGGAATGGGACTCAAATTTTTCACAGCAGGTAGAAAAGTAATGTTTTTGCCTTCAAGAAAATAGAGCTAAGTGAAAGAAATCAACAGTTTTCTATTTGAAAAGCACTCATTGATAGAGTAATAAATTTTAAAAAGGCAGAATTAAATGGAAGAAAATCCTCAGTTTAGAGCCAGAGGAAAAATTCTATTTATTTCCAGCAAGAGCCTAAATGCAGATCTGCCTTGAATAGAAATGTGGTGTTACTTTGGCTTCCTATAATGTCCTTTATCAGGCACTCGGAGTGCAGAGAGTAAGCCTAAAGAGTAAGAGCCCCAGAAGAGTTGTTTTTGTGATTTTGCTGGGGATCACGAATGGGCAGACTATGTGGTTAATCCTGTCATGTCTTGGCACAAACAACGTGTAATAATTAAATTGCATCAGTGAGTTCACTGGTAGTTTGGAGTGAGATATTTTGAAATGTCTAAAATAGGACTGAAACTGAGATTGTGTGTGATTGGTGCCATACAGTGAGTGAGAATAGTACCTGGTCCCTGAGGCCAGGCTCATTTACTAACAGATGGATTGTATATTCTAAGAATGGAACTGCTGGGAAAAAGACATATGTGCTTTGCTGCTAACATGATAAATATAATAGATTCTAGGTTTTAATGTAGAAGTCAAGCTGGGAAAATACCTCCCATTGTTGAATAGGAATTTCCTGAAAGAAGAGCTCAGTTCTTGCTGCTGCAGCACATCAGTGCTAGATAGTCCCTTGGCTTTTGGGGTGCCATCAAAGCAGGTAGGGATACTGTTAAAGTGTACTTCGTCTTCTCTGGCGGTAACACTTCCAGCTCGGGGCAGGGAGTGTGCTGGATTCAATCCCTTGCTCCCGAGGCTTTGCAGGATGGTAATGCAGATTGTGACTTAATTAAACTGTGGTGAGGACAGAGATGTTGGATATAGGTAGGCAGACTGGAGGTGAAAACGTAGAATCGTTTTGGTTGAAAGAGACCTCTAAGATCATCAAGTCAAACCGTCAACCTAGCACTGCCCAGTCCACCACTGAACCGTGTCCCTCAGCACCACGTCTACACATCTTTTAAATACCTCCAGGGATGGCGACTCCACCACTTCTCTGGGCAGCCTGTTCCAATGCTTGATAGCCCTTCAGTGAAGAAATTTGTCCTAATATCCATCCTAAACCTCCCCTGGTGCAACTTGAGGCCGTTTCCTCTTGTCCCATCGCCTGTCACTTGGTAGAAGAGGCCGCCCCCCCTCTCTCCAGCCTCCTTTCAGGTAGTTGCAGAGAGCGATCAGGTCTCCCCTCAGACTCCTTTTCTCCTGGCTTCCCTCAGCTGCCCCTCACAGGACTTGTGCTCCAGACCCCTCACCAGCTCCATTGCCCTTCTCCCACTTCCTACCATGGGCTGTTGGTGACTTTCTGGTATTTAAAAAGCTGAAGTGTTTCTTCAGAGGAGGGCTGAGGTGTCGGTGTCTGTCACCCCCCTCCCGGGCAGGCTGAGGCCTAGTGCTGTTGTGGAACATGAACATGGCGGAGCATTTACTGAATGCCTAACCAAGTAAGTGGCAAGCCAGACCTTTTAATAAAATCTGTAGCAATTTCTTACTAAGAAAGAGTATTTCTCACCTGCTGGTGGTGCCACCCCACCTAGTTGGTCTGGGTGCCACACCGAGAGCTGGTGAAGTCTGACCTTGGGAATCAATATCGGGGCGGGAGAGTTTGAGAGCATATTGAAAGACATACTTCAATATTGTCATTTTCCTGTGATTGGAACAGTCATAGGAGCTTGCTTTGTTGTTTAAAGAAGGAAAGCTGCAAACCCCTGCTCCCCCCCCCAGAGATTCCACCATGGAATCACCTTGGCTGTCATAGAGGCCTGCGAGTGTTTAAAAGTCATTCGATAAAAAGCCACTGGCTATCAGCTGTTTGCCGAACAGCTAAAGTCTTCAGACTTGGGATCCTTTGCTACCATTTCTGCATGTTCTGGCTGGAAATGACTCACCCTCTCCACTCCTGTCCCTGTGCTGGGAGAATATCCTTCCTGTAAGTCGCGCTCCAGCTTCTCCTTTTGTCTGTACCACCCTCTGACTGTCTCTTCCTTGGGCACTTATGGTAAAATACACCATTTCTGAGCTGCTTTTACTGCTTCAGTGACAGCAGGCTGTTTTCGTGCACTTTCCCTCACGACAGTAGCAATTGCAGGCTAAGTTTTGAACTTCCATGAAACTCTGGAGCATGCACAGTATGGCTGGGGCATTTTTTTAGTGTTCTGCTGCCCAATTCTTAACAAGTCTGTGTTGACTAGATGCCATGGTGATATTCTGGGGTTTAAATCTTGATTGGAGATGGACATTGTTTCATGAGAAAAGAGCAGATCCTTGATACTGTCTCAGTCTCCTTGCCAACTTTGAGCCCTTGATCTTAAACAAGAAAAGTACAAGAAGTTCTGAGTAAAGCCGTTATAAGTTCTTTTAAAAAATATTTACAAAACAGAGAATTTTGTGTAATCCTAGTTTTTGGAAAAAACAAAATTATTCTTACTGTTTATTTTCTTTGAAAAGAAATGTTCAGCTTGTTTCAAGTACCTGGCAAGGAAATTTTCAGTGTGGGTTATTAAGTTTTGGCAGAGCTGTAACCATCTAAAAGCAACAGAGATATTATTGGAAAGCATTCTAAAATATTAGCCATTACTATAGTTACCAGCTCTGCCTGTATTTTTTGTTGTTGTTGTTGTTGTTTTTAAGCTAAATTGTAACTTGAAAGATTGTTGGGGATGAAATTGCATCAGTGCAAGTAGTCTCAAAAGTGGGTTTGCCAAGGTGGAGAGGATGTGAAGCCATATAAGGTCCCTTCCAACTCTAACCATTCTATGATAAGCCGGTGGCAGTGAGCATAGCAGGGTGGAGACAGGTCAGAGTGGGAGCTGAGTTCATAAGAGGTCCTCTATGCATCCAGTTCCTGTGTGTTGCTGCTGTTTGGGCCATGCACCTCATAGTTCTCAGCAGCACGCTTCCAAGTGTGATAGGCATAATTAAGCCGCCAGAGGAAAAAAAAAAAGTGCAACACCTGTTATAGAATTTCAAATTTTATTAGAATTAAAGGAATTAATTAAAGCTGTCCCGGGAGAGAATAGAGAACACTGATTTCTGTGCTACTTTTTTGTGAGCAACATAGTGGATTAAAAGAAATACATGCAGTTGAAAGGGAGGACTGATGAGTTAAGTGTTTATTGCACAGATATATTCTGGCTGTGTTAGCTGCTGTTTCAAGATCAGACATCTGTCCTTAAAATATTTTGCTGCTTGGAGGTTTTTTCTTTACCTTGAAATAAAGCCAAGTTTTTCCTTCATAAAGGAGAGAACACTTGAATAAACATAACCCTAGTATAAAGCCAGTTGGGACTAGTCTACTGGCAATGGCCAGAGTTCTTTTCACATTGGGAATTATTAGAAAGACAGTGACTAACTTCTCCCATCTCAAGGGTAGCTCACACAGTCTCTATTCTTGAGTTCTGTATTATTAAGCAGTATGGAAGAGAGAGAATTTTACAGGAATATTACACTAGGCCACTTTTATATATGGTCCGTTATTTTTCAGAAAATATTACATGTTTCTTTTTAACTTTGAAATTGCGACACATGCAAGTATTTGTTAACTACAGTGTGCCCACAGGGACAGATATTTACACATACCAAGCAGGTAAAACTTGTAAGGCTCCTGTTAGAGAGCAAAGACAGTTGAGAAGTCTGAGCGGCTGAGAAAGCTGAGGTTCCTGTATTCTGGGGAGCAGTGTTGGCACACGATGGTACTTAACCATGAATTGGATTCTGCACAAGTTTGCACACATTTCTTTTCCATAAAAAAGAGCTTGTAAGAGTTGGATTCTCTGTATATTAGACCAGGTCACAAGGGTTGGAATGCTTGTAATGGCTGAAACTAGGTATTGAATTCCTTTGTCCCCAGTTTACCTGTCTATAAACTGTGTGCGGTGTAGTGTCTGCCTCAGGGATTTCAGGTTTCTACAATTCACTGAGAACTTGGATGAGGTAACCAAATTGTTACCTGTTAAAACTGCTGTTTTAACAGATTATGTTAGTTCAACTTTTATTTTGCTCTTCAGTAAAAGGGAAAAAGATTGGACAGGTCAGCAATGACTGTGCTTTGCTTTTCCTCTAGGCATTTTATTTTTAATACAAATTCTGCTGCTCTGAGGGACTTCTGGCATTCAGTTTTCTCTGCTTATCAGTGTAAGGGACTGTACTGAATCCTGAGGAATCAATACTGTTATCACACAGACTGCAAGAAATACTTAAATAAAATAAAAACTTGCTATGAGCTTGCACAGTAAAATTCAGGCCCATCTCTCATCTGAACCTTAACAATGTTGTTGGCGTTTTTATCTTGACTTTTTGTTTATTAGTACTTACCCACACATTTCAGCTGAGCACCTCAGTATTCACTGATGAAGGCCTTGTGAAGACATTGTTTTAAAAGGAATTTAAAACAAGTGCCTTGTTTTGATCATTATTAGTAATTTAATATTGCTGTCCTGGACTGTTTCAGTTGTGCTAGCTATTGAGGCACTGTGTAAAGGAAAATCCAGAAAAAGAGAGTGGAGACACTTCATGTATTCTGTTTGGCCCTTAAAAAGAGCAAGCGGATGAGAAATTACAGTTTTACTATGGGACAATAGACACTTCAGGAGAGCTTGTCTTGCTTCTCAGTGTAATTTTCAATATAGACAGTTAAGATTTCTTGAAGGAACAAATTAACAACTTCAGAAACAGAAGTCTGCTGACTAACTTTCCTTTGCACAATTTTTACTTTTTTTTTTTTTTTTTAAATCTAGGTTAAAATTGTCAAAGGTTTTAAAAAAAACTTGAAAAGGTGTACAGAGCATCTGTTGGAGTTGTTAAACTCCCTGAGATACTGATAGATGAAAGAGATGCAGACTGGTCCCCCTGCTGCCTTGATCCTGGAAGCTGATCCACTTAGTGAGAACTGTGCACAAATCTAATTACAGGCTCAGGATGAAAAACTGGATACTAATTTTTTTTATATGTCATCCACTTAGTCTGAACCCTTGTTTTTTTCACAGTTCATGCATGAACTGGGAGTCTGAGTGTTCAAATAGTTGGTGTGTGGTTGGCATGTTGGAATGGGTGTGTGTCAGCTTTAGGGGCCATAACCAGTTCCAGGTGTGAAATTGGGCACACTTACCTGTAGACTGACTTGTTGAAATCTGTGATAAGAATTTTTAGTGTGGTCCTAAGAATCACAGCTGTAGAAATCTTTAATATTAATAGAAGGCGCATTGGATCACATGCACTGCCTCACATGTAGTGTTTGTAAATTAAACAAAAAAAGAATGACTACATATAATGAAGCTTTTCTAGCAATGAGCTGATTTTGATTAGTCTAGGAAATGGAGTTTAAAACAAATCTTGATAGGATCATTTGCTTTGGGTGTGGGTATTTACAAACACACGCTGCATTTTCTAAAATAATTGATGATGGAAAGAATGTGAATGTGTCCTCAATGTGTTAAACTAGAATATGCAGGTGTATTTCTTTATAGTGTATATACACATATGTAAATTCTTGTACTCTCGCTGCACTTTTCCAGTACTTAAGTCTACTTGATAAAGTGAATGTGTGGCAGTTTTCATGCCATTGACACTTAAATAATATGAATCTGGTGGCAACCTAGCAGCACAGCGCTGTTAATATATTGTGGTTAGAGTAGAATTTATTTACTTATATGACCTTTGGCAATAAAAGAAGTCTGTACAGAGACTAGTTTCACTGCAGAAAAATCTTCAGTTGTGTTTTGATTAGAAAGCCTTTCCTAAAGTGCTTGTATTAGAAAACCAGAAAAGCACTTTTTTATATAGGTAGAATCTATTTGGACAACAGTCTCTCTTCTGCATGATCCTTCAGATCATTCAGAGAACTTAGCTGTTTAAACTTAATGGTTTTCTAGGGTCACATCTCTGCAATATCCACCACAACCATAAAACTTGCACAGATACCACTTGGAATGTAATGTGGAGCGTGACCAAGGACCAGTGTTTTCCATTAATTTTCTTCAGCTTTTATTTAGGACGTGGTCGGCAAAACCTCCTGCTGATAACCTGAAAAAGAAAGGTAAGGAGGAAGGGAAGGATGTGACTTGATATCTCATTCATTCAGAGATTTATGGTTCGCACATAAAAGGAAAACTACCATTTGATTGGACGGGCTTCTTAGTACTGTGCCCTATGTGTGTACTGATTGTAATATATTATACACGGAGGAGAGTAACGCTGAGGTCATGTGGATAAATCTTACGTCATTATTTTTTGTTCTTACAATGTTTTTTGTTTTTTACTCCAATTGAAAGCATTACTGATTTGATTCCAGTGTCAAGATAAATAGTCTCCAGATATTTTGGAATAGTGGGAAGGTGACAAATACGATGAGTGCCTGTGAGAGGAGTACAATCCTTGTCACAGTAGTTGAATGAAGCATTTTCTGAATTTGAAAATTGTATATAAAATAATTCTTCACTGAGAGACGATACTTTGCAGATTTTGGGAGGGGAGGGAATGTCTACATAACATAACAAAAAAGCTACCCTTTTTTGGTATCATGAGAAAAAGCACTGGGACACAAAAAAGCAAGATACAGCTAGAAAAAATTGCTGCATTTCTACTTATCTTCTCTCTTCTTGTTCATCTAGTTAGTTGTAAAACTTGCTACGCAATCCGTTCTTACGTAATCAGTGAGGCACAGAATGACAATGGTAGTATTTCTAATTTTTTACCTTTGTGTTTCAAATTTAAAAAAAAATGCTGTTGTCAAAATTGTTTCTCAAGTAATAGGAGAATCATTTTTTTTTTTTTATACATTCGGTCCTCTAATTCATCTTTGCAGAAAAAAAATCCAAATACCTGATTCATGTTTAGATGACTACTCAAAGCTCGTTCCTTTTCTGTCTCAAGTATATCAGTCCAGGAAACAGAAATGACTAAAAGACTCAGAATTATCAGCAATCATCTTTGGAGCTGGGGGAATATAAGGACTGAGAGCTGACAGATGCTAGATGTGACTCAGGTATATATATACCTCTCTGGGAAGATAACCTGGCTCAAACTTCAATTCTTCTTTCTCATATGTTCTGTAATATAAATATATGCAGACAAAACTGCGGTGACTGACTGAACGGATGACTTCCTTGTCTGAATGCCTGGTGCCATCTGGATGTAGCTCCAGGAGTAGGCCAGTGGCCACAGAGCACTTGTAGGTACTTGTAGTGCGAAACCCCCTTCATGTAATGTGTTTACAGGAACCGTCCACAAATTAAATGTGTTTATATTTTAGTGGCAGGATTTGTGTTAAAGTAGTGATTAGGATACAAAGGATACAGCAAATCTACATGGTGACTATATGGTGACCATGGGCAATAAGAAACAAAAGTAAAATTCCTGAAGTCTGACCTTTGCTGCATATGTATTCAAATTCTAGTAATCTAGGAGACATAGTATTACATTCCTTTTAACTGTTTTCCTGTTTTACAGTAAGGTATCTTTGTGTTTGAAATTCAGATGATGTTTGACATCACACAACTTAAATTCAGATTTGAGTATTTGAATAGCTGTTGAGTCCACGCTTAAGGAGATTCTCAGATGCCCTTGATTTAGCTAGCTTGATTCTCACCTTTGCGTTAACAACCAAAGGAAAACCAAAGGTAATCAAATTTGAGGTCATATTTGTGATCTCGAATTGTCCATTATAATTTCAAATCTTGTTTCTCATTCAGGCCTAGCCTGCTACTGTGTGCTGCAGCCTGTGCATTCTTCAGCATTTGCAACTGGAATATAGAAGTTGAATGGAATTCTATAGCTCAGAAATTGATTGTTGTTTATCTTTCCTATAGCACAAAAATTGTTTGAAGAACTGCATGAATCTAAATGCAACTTTTTAAACCTAAGTGCTCTGGGAAGAGAGCTAAATCATCTACCTTGAAAATCAGAAAAGAATCCAAATGCTGTGGCTGTGACTTTTATGGGGCATTCCAAATGGATGATGCTCTGGGGGAAGATTTCACCTTGTAATACTGCCTGCAGTGTTCATATCTATTTTGACCTGTCGAGATATCCAAGAAAGAAGAAAAAGATGTTGAGAAATAGTTCCACTGAAACAGAGAAACAGTGTTTGAGATCAAGCACTCATATGTGATTTGGAGAAAGGTAGTAGCAGGAGTTACCTTCTGAAAACATTTTAGAGCAAACAATATAGCGAGAACATTGTGGGGTACAGCAGTGGGCTGATCCCGTAACTAATTGGATCAATTGTGAAAGTGATGCACTTGCACTCATTTACAGGTGTATCAGAGACTTTTGCTTAGCATGCCAAAATTAACCAAAGCTTTAGTGAGTTCCACCCTGAGAAGACACTGTGAATGTGGTTATGGCTCTGCATAGAGCTTATAATAACATTTAAAACAGGATTGAACGTTTGAAAAATGCACATTCCTAAAAGCATATCTTAAAAACAATTAGGTTTTTAAAAACTAGTAGATGTAACAGCCTTCTGCATAAGCACTAAAATAGAGTATATTCAAAGAACGAGATTGAAGAGAAGGAGAATTACTCTGTTGAAACGTACATAATAGACTAGAAAAAAAATCTTTGAATTGCAATTTAAATGTGAATTTTCCCAAATCTCTGTAACGTTTAGAAACCGTTGTCAAGTGTTATTAATACTCTCCTGTATAAACAAACACTGTATAATAATTTGTACTTCATATGACCTTGTGCTCAAGAATCTCACTTCATGTAGCTGCTTGCTTTTTTTTTTTAAAGGAGAATCAAGCTCACCTGATCTATTTAAGCTCTTTGAAGGGGTATGTCAACATAATAGGACAAGGAAGATCTTATTTGGATTTCCACAGCTTCTGTGTAAGTTCCCTCAATAAAGGCCCTTAAAGAAAAAATAATTTGTGATGGGGTAAGAAAAAAGATCATACCATAGATAAGTGACTGTTAAAGAGACAAACCCCAAGCATTGGAACATATGATTCGCAGGTTCCGTAATGGCTTCCGTGTCTTGGCTGAGGCTTATACTGTTCATCACAGTTAAAGATAAGTCATCTGCAGAAGAAAAGACAGCCCCAGTTAAAAAAACCATAATGGTAGTAAACTAGTTTGCCATTCAGAAAAAACATTTGGACTTACAGAGATGTTCTTATGAAAATGTCAACTCCCTGTCAAATACTAAAAAAGCAAATCCGAAGTTAGGAATTAAGAAAGTAGTTGGAAACAGAATAGGTTGTCCTGTGTGTGGTTCTGTGTTTAAGTATGGATAGACAGACAAACATGCATGTGGCACGTGTGCATCTCAAATGTTTGGCCTCCCCAACTCAAACAGGAGTGGTCAGAACAACAGTAGGTGCAGTTAGGCCAACAGAGATGACAAGGGGATGCAATGGCGTGAGCAGCGCTTCAACAGGCTGAACATTTCAGTCTGGAAAAAAGATAACTTGAGTGAGAATGATTGAGTGAAGGCCATAAAGCTTGAGAATTCATGGAGAATGTGAAGAGGAAATGATTGTCATTGTCTTTCTCAATACAAGAACTACGAGGCATTGGCAGAAGTTACCTAGTGTTAGTCTTAAAACAAAAGGATGTGACATGTAGTTAAACAGTGGAACTCACTGAGATAGGAATTAGGGCTGCTAAAATTTAGGAAGGAAGCTAAGTATATTCAATAAAAGACTACTAAATGATAGGAAAGACATTATATCCGACTTAGGAAGTCTTTTTGCCTCAAATAAAAAATGCAGCCTGGAAAAATATACTGTCAAAATAGCATATGTTTTTCCTGGGTTTAGGAACATATGCTCTTATGCATCCATTGTTGATGTCTGTGAGTAATGGACCTTTGGTCTGACTTGGCATGACTTTCTTATGTTTCTGTGGTCTCATACTATAGCTGAAGAGTTTTGGTCATTGAATCTGATCATTCACAGCCTTGGGATTCTTCTGAAGCTCTTCATACTCGGGCTTTTTTGTTAACCTGAATATCTTCACATTAGCAAGAAAATACTGAGAACCAGGAATGTCAAGTGCAAATTAAGGATGAAGTTGTCATTGACGTGATGGTGAAGTTGGACATACTCTTCCGAGGCAGGCATTAGGCCCCATTTTTTTCCTTATTTGTACGCCAATCAAAACAAATGCATACAGTTTTCCATTACTCGGGGACCTTGTCACTGATGTTTTGCACATTTTCTCTCTGATTAACAGAAATGAAAATACTTGAAAGTTTGCAGCATTGAAATATGTCAAGATACTAAATACAGCTTTTTGCTTATACCTGACCGTAAGTCTTGATCCTGCAAGCATCAAGAAACTGTGCAAGAATATCTGAAAAATTTGAATAATTTTGAAGGGAATTAAAAACTGTATGTTGAAAGTGTCAAGACTGTCGCTAGTATAAATAATTTCAGTTCTATACCATATGGTCAGTGGCAACCATTCACTGTATCTTCTAGACTTGATAATACTCTATATTTGTACAGTTCAAGAGGCAAGGACTAGTTAACTTCCTTCATAATATAACAAATTGCATCCTGGAATGAGAAGCCTATGAGAATGAGTTAATAAGCTGCATTTTACTGCTCCACGTCTAATATGGCTGTCAGGTGTTATTTTGTTTTGAAGAGCACTGGCGTGGTGACAAGTAGAAAAGGAGATCAAGCAAAGCTCAATTAAGACCTGGACTTTGCTTAACTGTGGATTATCTTCTCTTGCATCAATAAGGAATGTATTTTTGTTCAAATCAGGCCCTTCCTGTAACTGCTTTGTACGAGCTGACAGGAGAGTGTCATAAAGCAAGTATTGGTTATGTTTCCCAGCTCTTGAGTTACCCCAACAAGGGAAGAAGACAGAGTATCAGGACAGCAATCTGATTTACATCTCTGGTTAAGGTTGTTCGAGAACTTAATAACAGTTGCGGAAAATTTGTATGTAGTCTGTATTGTCCAGGACACTTCAAGTGTTGCCTGTCTAGCTCCAAAAAGGTGTTCTGTGGTTTGGAAGTAGTTATTTTAGATTTTTAATGATAGAGAGGTCTCCTCTTGGCAAATTCTAGTATTTCTTACCTTTTCATGTCTACTTTGAGATGTTTAAAACAGCTTAGTTAAGTAGCAGCTTAAAAAATCCTTAGGTGTCAAGAATAACTTTTGTAGTACAAGCTTCTAAATTAAACCCTATGCAAATCCCATGAAGTGACACACAGAGATAATCAAGAATAAAACTTGGCACATTCAGTGTCATTATCTTTAGAAAGACCATTCTTAAGTTTTCTTTTTCTGTGAGAAACTGCTTCACTGTTGGCTGAATAGGTTTAGGAGCCTAGAAAAAGGATTTTGGTCTACGACTCCGAGTTTGAGGAAAATAGGCATCGTAAGAATTGGGCTTTATCAAAGAAGAGAACAGATAAATTATGAAGAATTCTCTGGTTTCTGGCTGCACAAATGTAACTCAAAACATCAATTTCATTATTTGATAGTGTTTGAGTGTGAAAATTGTGTAATTATGTAAACTGATTCTGGTAGGGGAAACTTCCCACTGCAGTACAAACCAGTCATATTTAAAACAATGTTTTAGTATACTGTATAGACAAGAAGTTATTTGAGCTAAGCTCTTTTAAACCAAGAAACAGTAAAACAACATGAGTGAAGAATGTGAGCCAAAGGATCTGTTGCAGAGCTGTAGCAACCTGGTTGCAAGATGATGAAGGAAGAGCTTATAACAGATAAGGAGGAAACAGTTCCTGGAAAAATTATGTTTCACATGATAGTAAATTTTATTTTTTCTTTTTATCAGGTGGGACGTTTCTGAAGTTTGCTTCATTGAATCTCAGCATAGTACTTTGGCACAAACCTCACAGTAACACCATGTTAAGAAACAAGCACTAGTTAAATCCAGTCCTTGCTGGCTGAAGAGCAAAGGATCATCTCTTTCAAGATAAATCCTAAAAGTCTGACAAATGCTCAGGGCCACATGAGATCCTAAAGAGGAGTGATCTACAGCTGTGTGGAGTCTCCCACAAAGAAATTTTCTCGGGTATTGCTTGTGTTCATAGGAAATGGGTGTTGCTATTTCTGCTACTTGTGATGCAGGCACACACTTGGAAGGAGCTGGTTTATGCCATCACATCCTCTGCTTTTGTGATCTCCTCCCTTTTGGGTTCATACATCTCTTTCCCTTACAGCATTGATGTACAGCCAAAAATCCAGATGGCTGAATATTAAACAGGCTTTGTACTTAACTCATGTAACAGAGCTGGGGTACACTGCCTGCTTTGCTATATTCTGGTCAACAGGAGTATGTAAAGCTCCAGAACATTTAGGTGCCACTTGTCTTGCAGGGGATTCGCAGTAAGCACTCTTTCTCCCCCCTTTTTATGGTTTAAGGGCTGTTATTTGCTGTATGACAGGCAGAATTTTAGTATTCCAGGACTGCAAGCTCAAATAGAGCTTTGCAAGGATATAATCTACTTTTTGTTTATTAAAAAGTAGAAAACTTGGACCTGTAAGTTTGAGAGATTTCTTTTCAAATCTCTCAGTTACAGCTCCGTGTAGTATATAGTTTCTTCAAAAAGAGAATGCATTTGTATTTGTGCAAAATCACCCATGTTGTTTAAATGGATCTTAATTGGGATGATACTATATAGCTGTTCAGCACCAACGATGGAGAAAATAAAACTGTATTGGATGGAGGATTCCACTCCTGGCTGTGACACTGGAGAGGTCTGCTGCATTGCAGAGTGGCGGCTCTGCCGCTTCTGTTTTTTCAGAAGGAACAGATTGTATTTCTCCATCATTCAAAGGGAAAATCTACCAGTCCATTTTTCTGTCTTCTGTTCCTACATGGCAAGACATAAACAGGATCATAGAGGTCCTCACGCCATAGAACCGTTCTGCAAACAATTAAGTAGTTGCTGTGGAAGCAGAGACTCTCACTACTCTGTGGGTAGAGGCAAATATTTGCCTGCAAGTGCTCGGGAGGCTGTTCTAAACTTAAGTCATAACTGAGACTATTTGTGTTCTGCAGTTCTCTTCCTGATGTCGTCTTCAAATACTATTACTGTTTGTTTACGCTCTTTATATCGTTCATGAACCAGAACGTAATAATGGTAGGTACTGCAAGAGTTCAGGAGAAAACTTAAAATGCAATCTTTTGAGGCCAGCAAGGAGTAGATATGTTGTACTGGGGAAACAGCCATATCTTTGGATGGATTATATTGCATTTTACACTTGTTTCTGAAGTGTCAAGCTTTTGAAGAGAATTGTGGAGATGTTTCATTTAATCCTGATATGGGCATAGTACTACTTGCCAACAATAATACTGAGATATGATCAGGGCGGTGCTGACATGCGTTAGCTTTAGCCACTTAGATAAGAGGTGTTTTAAAAAGGTGTAGAGTTAACACCAATGACATAAACTGTATTATTTTATTTAACTGTTTCTTGTCATTGCCAGCAAGGTCAAATTAAGCTAGATTTTAAAAACTCTTTGATGAATTTTCAGACTGCGCTGTTATGGTATTTAGTACATTTATACATCCAAGCCCTGTCTGCATTTTTGAACGCCTTAGCCTTATGATCCACATCATAAATGTACACTTTGTCTTTGTGTACAGATTCTAGGAAACAAGATACCTGTCTTCAAGAGCTGCGCTGTGTGGAGTCGGTGTCTGATGTTAGATATTGAAATGGTTTTCTGCTTTTCCAGTTAAGTTGTATAAATAGAAACATAAGGTTTGCTTACTCTTGCTGAATCTGTGATGTCAAGTAATTTGGCGTATTTGTAGCAGATCAATCTATTCAAGCAGACATGAGTGCTTCATTATATGTGATTTGGAATATTTATTTCAGATTAGATTCAGTCTAGTCTCAGACTAAAACAACTGTCTTTATGGTTTTAAGTTTTCTGAAGTGAAAAAGCAATTAGTATATTCGGGAGATGCACGTACCATTTGAATTTATTGTACCTCTTGAGCGTTAGAACATTTTTGGATATGGAGCTTCCAGTTGCAGATGTAATGTTCAGGTTAAAAAAAAAACAGTCAAACTGTCAATTTCAGGTACTTTTTGGTGGCTTTTTTCTATCACAGTATTCTCATCCTTAATGAATGTGAGCAATTTGATCCTCTTAGAAGTGTGAAGAGCCAAAACTTAAGCCCCAGGACCCTAGATGTGCTTCTGAATGCTCTGGCAGCAGCTACGTATGTGACCAAACTGACCCTAGGGGCCAGGCACGGTGAAGCTAGTCTTCTTCTGTGTTATGGCCATGTGCTTGTGGTTGGATTAGGTGCCTAGAGGCTCCTGAATGGTTAAGACAGATTTATTCTAAATCAGGCAGAAATGAGTGCTGCTGACTGAATTGTTTACGATCGAATGCAGAAAAAGCCTACAAGCCTTGCATTCACCTTCAATGTATGGTTTCCGGTTTCCAGTGGAATGTATATATTATGATGAGGCATCTTAATCTCCTGCACTCTTAAATGTTACTACCACAGCCACTTGAAAATACTTGAGTAACAAGCTGCTTTAATAAGTCTCAAAGTTGAATAGCTGTCTTTACTTTGATAAGGCGATAGCCGGCAACAGTCTTGTTCAATTTCAGCTCTTCATTGCTGTGGTATTGCTGGCAATTAGCCTGATTTCGCAGACCTTAAATTGGTTCTGTGTACGAGAGAGCTGCAAGACCCATTCATAGTATCTTTCCTTAGAACAAAAACAATGTGAGAGAAACTGTTTTGCTGTCAGAGGTATCAGTGTGAGATGCATGCTTTATATTTTTAATCCTTTTTTATTAGCTGTTACTAGTTGATATCTTTAAGACCATCTTTTCACATGATTACTTTTCCTGGATGGCTTTACTTTTTCCATTGTAACAAGAATAAAACCTTTTTTCTCTCAAGTAATTCTCTAGCCAGCAAGAAACCATTGAATGTCGTAGTGAAAGGGTCTTTATATGTATTTATGTGAGTAGCTTTTTTTTCATTAAACTGGTGCATATCTAGATACTGTAAATGTCATTTGGATTCTTAAGGTTGTCAAAAATGAATAGTTTGTTTCTTCTTGCTGTCTGAAATTTATCTGACAAAGTGAAGTTCAACATAAAGCACAGATAGGTAATGAAAACAGCTATTGTGCAGGTAGAAAATCTGTGATTAATTAAGTGGGCGGCATCTGGATGTGACCAGAATCTATTTGTGAAGGGCTGTAAATAGCATCAAAGATTTGCGAGCATTAGGTCTGTGGACAGCAGGAAATATTTGAAAGCCAAAGTAGGATCAAATGTTTGGGTAAAAATTATGGTTATAGCTAACCACAAATCAAGTGAGAGCCATTAGAATGTTGTTTGTTATCCTGTGGTTGGATGTAAATTCTCAACATTGCTCCTTTGATTTGTAAAGCAAATGAGGGTTAGGCCGCAATCTTGAAGACACGCGAGACAGGCAGGCTATACTGTCTTTGTTGTGCTCTGCCTTTGGAGGTTTTCTGAAGGTATCTCTTGCTCTACAAGTGTGGGCATAGTTCCTCACTGTTGAACACCCTGTTTATTTTGTTTCCACTGAAGGACTTGCACCACTGAACCTCGCACTTTTGTTTGTGCAAGTTAAGTACCTTATATGGTAAAATGCCGGCTGTGGCTTAATTTGCTTGCTGTTCTGTTAGAATGCTATGAGGCACGTACATTTTGGCTTCCTCGGGGATCAGCAATGCTGAAAGCAGTTCCTGGAAGTCTGTATCGTTCTTCTCATTTACAAATAGCTCCAGAGACTGAGGTGTACATTTGGTGGGAATCCCGCCAGGAGAGGGGATGTACTGGCATGGGCTAGCTATTACTCTCTAGCAGTCATAAAATCTTCATTGATGTCTTGTTTAATACCTGTCACAGACAGATAGCAATAAAAGGAATAATATTCATCTGACTGTAGGAGTTAAATCCATAAGTTCGTATGTGGAGGTCAAAGGTTTTAACGGTGGCCAGAGGAAAACAGTATTGTTATCCTCAGCTTCTTCACATGTTGAGGAGAGAGCTATCCAGCCAATCTCTAGGCAACCTTGCTTAGTCCTGAAGGGGGACGGACGGACGGACAGAAAAGCTAGGGTCCTCCCTAGTGGAGAGGAGAGAGATGTATCAAAGACAAAAATCCAAGAGTTGGGATGGAAGTGTCAGAAACTGGCTGTCTGGGAAAGCGACATAAGTCCACTAACACAAACTGTAATTCCAAAAGATGAGGAGCCAAAGCTTTCAGTTGCCAAAGCAATATATGCTTTCTTGTTACTAATCTAATGTATCTCCTGCCTAGAGGGAAAGATTACATGAGCAGCACTCCTGTGAGCTCCAGAACATGTTCTGGTGCATGGAGTTATTCTGTCCGAGATGCAGGACTTTGCATTTGAACTTCATGTGGTTCTATCTGCCCGTTTCTCCAGCCTGTCACGGCTTCCAGTATCTTGACTACTCCCTGCAATTTGCTATCACCTGTACATTTGCTGACACCACACTCTTGTCTTACTGTCCATGTCCTTAAAGAAATGTTACAGTACTGACTCCAGTAGGTCTCCCAGAGGGATGCCTGTTAGTTGGATTTTGGAGCAGTGATCACTACCCTTTACGTCTGGCAATCCAGCTGGTTTCCCACCCACCTTGTTGTTGACTTACCCACTCTGGATTTCTCTAGTTTGGCGTTAAGAATACCGTGGGAGACTATGTTGAAGGCCTCACTAAAGTCAAGGTAAAAAACATCCACTGCTTTCCTCTTATCCACTGAACTAGTCATTTAATCACAGAAGACAGTAGCTTGTTCAGTCATGCCTTGACCTTGATGAGAAATCCATGATGGTTGCTCCAAATAAATTTTTTTGTCCTTGGCGTGCTTGGAAATGACTTCCAGGAGGCTTTGCAGTCTTTCTAAGGGCTGGGACCAGCCTGCAACCAAGCCTCAGGCCCTCCTTCTTGCCCTTAATGAAGGTGGATGTGGCACTTGCTTTTTCCAGTCACTGGGCGTTGCTACCAATCACCATGACCTCACTGTGATGTCATCCAACTCCATTGGCACCCTTGGTTTCATCCCCTCTGGTTCCAAAGATTTGTGTACATAACATTTTCTCAGGTGCTCCCTAATTTGATTTTTTTCTGCTCATTGCCAGAGCCTCAGTGGGACTGATTTAATTTTACACCAAAGGACAAGCAAGTGGAAAAAATATACTTCTGTTTGATGCACTTAAAACCAGAAGTCATTTAAATTTGTTAGTAAATTTTGGATTGTGTAGACCGTGGAATTGACCTAATTCTGCCTTGTCAAATCCATAAAGTGGCTGACTCCTTTGACTTGGCAAATTTCCTGTTGATGTCAACTTTGAAGTCAGTGAGGATTCCTTTTGAGGAAAGACAGCAGCATTTGGATTAAAATATTTATTTATGATTGGTAAATGAAGTCTACCTGGTCCCTAAACAAGGAGAGCAGATGATGCAAGAAAAATCAGTTTGAGAATTTCTCCTTTGTTTCAGTTTTTTATAACATTTTATTTCAGGTTAAAATGCCTCCCGAACCAAAAGAAATCTTTGGATTGACTGATAAATTTTAAGAACATACTATCGATAACAAAATAGCAGTAGTTGGTACTCGTGTAGTAGAGGCTAATTTGAAAAGAGGAGCAGTACAAACTTTGTGTTTCTATGTAAGAAGGTAACTTATTGCGTGGGCCTTCCGCATTTTGATTTCACGAGGATTGTAAGTGCCACCTTGTGGACAACATATTAATCTTGTATCTCGTTATAGGGCAGAAGTTGGTGAGATAAGACAGTAAAATTTAGTTTCAAATTCTGTGACAGAAGTTAGTTACGTTTTCTTTGGGGATTGGAGGATTTTGATTTATTGTATTTTCCAGTGTTGTTACTCGATGTTCTGAGACTTTACCTTCTTAATTGGTATATGAATATTCTGTAAGACATCTCTGAAGTCAAAGAACATATTACCATTGGCTTCAATGGCTGTGAATAAAGCCAAACTCTACTAGTCTTACTGTGGTGTCTTACTACTTCATGATTTTTGCAGTTCTTGCTGAAGTACCTTTGTTGGTCATTCTCAGACCCTGAAAGCTAGCTTCTGTGGACCACAGATCTGTTTTGAGTGGCAATTTGTTACATGATGTGTAGAACTTTACTAAGGACTGTAAATTGCAGAAAACCAGGTCTTTTAATTAGTAAGTTTCCTTTTTTCTCAGCTACCCAAGCTGTAGTTTCCCTTCAGTTCCCTCTCATGGTCAGCAGATAGCCCCACCCTATTTGAGAGGGGACCAAGAATTTGCTCCCAGTAGTGTTAAATAATACAGCCTTTTGCTCAGTAATTAAAAACCTTTCAAGGATCATTATTTTGTCATATCTTTTACCATTCCTAGATTAATAAGAAAAACCAGTGTTTTCCCTTAACTTTAAAAAGAATGTAGGAGCATGCAGGAACAGGTACATTCTGCCTTTATTTACTTCTTATCACACATTACTAAGAGCTTCAAGACCGTCTCGGTTTTGAACCACTGTTGGTTGCAGTGTTACATCATGACATACAGAAAAATATAGGTAATAACTGCACAGTGCAAGCTCCCACAGATTACAGTTTTCTGCTTATTTTGATTCAGAGAGTTTTAGCTTGTCTAGGGCAATATTAATTTGCTTATTTTGGGTTTCTTTTTTTCTATTCAGTAAGCAAGCTGCATTGCTGAAAGCAGGAGATCTTTTTCCTTTGACTGGAACTTGGAGTAGTGGCGTAGTTTGACAGCCAGAGGGGAAAAAATCCTAATTGGGTCAGTCTCATCTACAGTGTCAGGAGCCAGAAGGGGCATGCTGATCTATAGGAGAAGGTGAACCTGGAGCTGAGAATCACAGCAAACCAGGTAGACAGTGGCCTTACCAAAAAGGGTGCATTTCCCCAGGTCCAGCACAAGCAGGGCAGGTCTGCTGACGGTTGCCAGACTCAGCCGACAGTCCAGATGTCAAGGCCAGTCCCTAATCACGAGCTAGATCCTATGTCAAGCTAGAAAATCAAGCCAGCACGTCAGGACCAGGGTCAGAATCAGGGTGGTATAAGATTCGGCACAGACGTACCTGCAACGTAGCTCAGACAGAGACCAGTGGTGGTGGGACGCTGAGCTTAGAAGCACCTCCTGGGAAAAGGGAGGGCAGGAGGCATCTCGGCTCTGCGGTTCAAGGCTGGATGGCTGTGTTATGACAGTTAGCCTTGAGCCTGGGCAGTTAACCTCCCAAGGGTGGTACACAAGATCCGAAACAGGGAATAAACAAAACTCAGCTTTGTCTAGTTCAGAGCCTGTGAAACCAGGCAATCCTGCAACTGCCAAAGTCTGGTTGTAGCGTTTCTGGACACCTTCCTAGGGAGTGCAATGCCAGAATTTCTAGTCAGTCCTGCTCGGACTACCAGATGCAGCTGCAGTCCTGAAATCTCCGAGGTCCTCACGCTGTGTTCAGCAAGCAGGAAAAAGAACCCGTCTGCCTTCCTGGCCAAAGCCCCTTTTTGTGAGTCTGCTTTCATCATGTGGTCCTTACATGTCTCTTATGTTTTGCAATGTGGGCTGAGTTACCAAACCATGTTACCCAACTTCTGTTAGACTGATGTTGATTTAACTGGAACTGAACCTAAGCAGCTTCAGGCCCAGAACTGGAAACCTGAATGAGCCAAAAGACATTCTGCTTTCACTTTCTGCTTCTCTGGTCTTTTATGTTTAGTTTCCCAATACCTTATTCAACCTAATTATTTGCCCAATTTTCCTGTTTTCTGCTGCAGTGGAATTGAGTCTCAGTGATGGGCGTGATTGCCCAGCTCTTCCCGTTCTCACGGACGGTTTTTCTTAGCTTCCACTGGTGTGTTCCGCGCTGTGTGTTAAATGACATTGGTATTTTCTGTGTTGCATTGGGGATCAACAAAACTTGGTGCCTTTTTGTGGGATCTGTGAAGGAATTGATGCAAAATGGGTCTTCAAATCAAAAAAACTCTAATAAAATGACTTCCTTATAAATAGATAAATGCTGTAGGTAGTTACAGTTCTGTTTATGTGAGAATGTTGTAAATAACAAATAAAGGAGTCGGTATGCAGTTTGGCCTCAGGAGCACATGTGCAAAGTTTTGTTTCAGAAATTGCAAACAAGTTCTGTGAATAGGTGACAGAAAGGGGAACAGATATCATCACTAGACACGCATGTGAAAGCTGCTCAGACTGATTGGGGAGAGCATAGCTAACCTCTGAGACAGCAACACTGGCATGGTTCTTAAAGCTTTGAAGGCAAGGTCTTAATGAGGGAACTAGTGTGTAAAAGAACTCCCAGAAAAGCAAATATTTACAGCTTTAGCTTGAAGCCTCTGTCACAGACAGGGAAAAAAAAAAAAAAGTGTTGTGTATTATAGACAACAATGTTTACATACTAAATGCTTTTCTAAAAAGTCAATAACAGGGTTTGCAGGTGTGAATTTAACATTCGGGTGGGTAAACCTGTTAGGTAAATTGGGATTGAGAAAACAAATCTTCTGGTTCTGGCTGCAAAGGCAATGATCATTCCCAGTGGCAAAAGTATGAAAGAGAATAAGGTATCTGTGAAGCAACCACTGAGTATAAAAGGCTATTGGTGATAGTGTTAAAATATTTTTTTTTTCATACCATCTAGCTTTTTGTAGTTGTCCTGGGGAGCTTGGGGTTTGTTTAGCTTAAGATGAAATTTGAGGACTAAACAGTAGAATCATAAACCAACTGAGAAAATGAACAACACTATTCCTTCAGAGTTCAAGACCTTTATAAGACTAGATGCAGACAAAGAGTCCCCATGGAGACCTCCTCAGTTACTGTCAGAGGTGAAAGGGCTCTGAAGGGCCATTAATCATGCTGCTTTGTTGGACAAAGAGTCCCACAACTTTAAGTTGAAAATCCTCCATGCTTACAAAGGGCCATGAAGTAAATTGTGATTTCAGCAAGCTATTCCTGGTGAATCAAGAACAGTAAATTGCAGTTTTGTATCTTTTGTGGATGGCATTTCACTGGATACTAGAGCTGATTCCTAGGCCCGACTCCCACTGATTTCAAAGGGAGCCTTCCCACTGATTTCAGTGGGATGTGGATCAAGAGTAACAAATATAATAAAAATAGGTTTCTCCATGAAATAGATATTGTTGGACAAATTTTGGAATATCTTACCACTTCCTGCATATATAGTATGCTTTTAAAGGGGAGGGATTAGAAGAGATTCAGAAAAAGCATTCTTACTAATCCTTTTAAATCTCCCTTCGTATTCTTGGCTCAAGAACCCGCTGCGTTCACTCAGCTGAGCGTGTCTAGACCATGGTCCCTGAGTGAGATATTTTTTATGAAGGTAATCCACTGTCTTTTAGCACAATCGTGCTACATGGGAGCTAAAAAAAAAAGGTCCAGTGTCCACTAAATGTTACATCGTGCAGAGGTGTGGAATATTCAAAGGAAGGAGAGTTGGACACTGCGTGCAACTGACTGCTGGTGAGAAAATAAAACACCAGCTTTTGGAGTGGAGCAGCTTTATGCTGTGACTGACTTCATCTCTGCATGGTTTTTGAATGGGAAGGAGAAAGAAGACTCCATTTTAGGACTGAGGAGGAAAACCAAGGAATTCCTGTAAAGGTGGAGGGCAGAGTACTTTCTAAATGAATAATGGAGCAGACTTGTGTTTTCTGGCAACTTCTCCTGAGTAAAACATCAGTGGATTACCATGGGAGTGAAATCCCAGATGGCCGGTAATTTGACAAGCTCTTTATGCTGTAACCCCAGATGTCCTTGTTTGAAAGTGGCTTGATAACAATAATTTGTGCAATGTCATGAAGTAGCACATGTAATTTTTAATTGTCAGCAGTTGTGTTAAATGTATATACTTTGTTCCTTTAAGAGCTCTTACTTCTGTCATGCTCCTGCCCAGAGGTTTTTGAATTCTGAACGACAGTTTGAATGCCAGCAAAGGAGTGCATCAGAAAATGGGTTGGGCTCTTTTGCATCAGGTAGGTCAAAGAGGTGGAATTTCAGAATCAGATACTGCATGGTGACATTTCAGCGTTGAGCTGAAATACGTAAAGCAGAGCTCTCTGTTCAAACGAACTAAGCTTGGTGCTCAGAATTTGCAGATAGGTGTGAGAGAACAGAAAAGCTGGTATTTCCCAAAGCCAATAAATAAAATTCAGTCATGGCAATGCAATAAAAGCTTTGCAGTATATGTTCTTAGAATCATGTTGTAGTGGTGGACATTGCAAAGTACAGTTGTTGAATTCAGTCATTTTAATTTCGCCTATTGTGGGCTTTCCAATTAATGTCTTCTAAAAAAGTTACAGCACCTCTAAGTAACACCAAAGTGCTGTTAACTAGGAACAAAAGCGAAGATTTAACAAGACAATAAATGCCTTGTCCATCTTGAACAAAATGCACAAAGGAAACAAATAGTATGTTTAGGAAAAGTAAATTACTTTTAAGTGGTTCCAATGATCTGCTCAAACATTTAATGTGAGGAATTAAAATTAAACAAAGGCAAAAATCACCCAGCAGTGTGTGCTTCACCAGTACATTAAGTTGAACAAATATTAGGAGAATTCCATTCACAAAGGAGAAACTACAGTTTAATTAGCCTGTGTCTGGGCTGTCTTTATATTTTTCCTCTTTTTCTTCCTCCCTTTACCTCAGCCATCTCTCCAACCATTTGCAGTCAATTTGAATGGTGGATTTTAAGTATTTTCTGTAAACACAAGTGACTGTGTACATGTTCAAAAACATTACTGAACTGTGGTAACTAGATCAGCCTGTATTCTGTATCCATTTGAAATTAAGCATATGCTAGCGGCCAAAAGAAAAGAAAAAAACACAGTGAGAGTCTTAGTGCCCTCAAGAATGTAAGTAGTGTATCAATGAGCAGCAACAGGAGGGAGGTGGTAATGGTAGAGGAAGGGAATAGCTAAGATTGAGTCGATTCTGTCTCCCCTCCCCAGATGCAGCAAGGAACAAGACGTTGCTTATAGCGTAAAAAGTGGCAAAAAGGATAATAGCAGAAGTATGCAATGATATGTTCTCACGATCAAGAGAGCACCGAGAGGAGAAGCTCTATGAATGTTAGATGACTGTTCCTCCTAAGGCCTCTTTCAGCTGCCAAGATTCCTACAGATTTCAGTGAACTTAGTTGACTCTATATAGCGTATTCTGAAGTTTAAATACTGGAAGGAGAGCTTCCTAGAAAGTCAATGTCAGTGTTTTTTCTGTAAGTTGTAATAGAGAAATTTATATGTTTACTTGTATGTTTTATATGTATACTTGTATGTTTGTAGAAGCAGAAAATACAAGTTATTAGAAGAGCACTAGAAATGTAGTTAAGCTGCTATTGAAGTCTCATTCCTACAGCCATTGTTCTACTGTTGGAGTCTAGTTAAGAATTCAGTTGATGCACAAACCAGAAAGAAATCAGTCTCACATTCCCATAACTGTGTTGGCCCTACAGTGCTAGGGAAAATGAGACTTTTTCCCTGGTTTCTGCATCAGCAAAGTTTCAAACTTCGTTTCACTTACGAAAATATTTTCTTGAGGAGTGACACGTCAATAGTAGCTTTATGTTTGGATACAGGAAACCAAGTAAAAATAGTGGTATAATGGAGGCATGGTCTGGGACTTACGCCGGGAAGGAGTTTGGGCTTCTCCTGCATGCCTCCAGTGCAACTGCAGGTTGTTCAAGCAATCTTACCCTTCCAGATTTAAAAACAATCTGAAAAGGCAGCTGCTTATTCACCCCTTCTCCTGACTGTGTCCATGGGTGACTGATTTGTGGCTTTTGAGCAGTTCAGTCCTTGTCCCTCTGTTGGCTGGGACTTTGTTGTGAGTGATGGTGGACTGTGGTGTTCAGAGGGTGGCTTGGTAGTCTCCATCTGTATGTGTGGGTTGTAGGGTTTTCTTTGTCGGACATCCTGGCCTGTCCCATGTTTCTGGCAGATGTATTCTGCTGTGGGACGTGGTGTTGTGACATCTTATGGTGCTGGGTGGGTCAGCTATGCCATGTAGTTACAGGATGTTGGGGAATGTCTTGTCTCTAATGCCTGGGTACAACGGTGCCTGTAACAGCAAGCCTGAGGAATACAGAGGTTCTAATTACATGTAGTTACTTTTCTGCTTTTTAGCAACTTAAAGATAGTGCTACCAATTCAAGGTATATTAAGTATCTGCTGGTATTTTAAGTTATCTTAAAAGTGTTTCTTGAGGATTTGGAGCTTCCCCTCTAGCCAACTCTCATTCAAGCCTGTGTTCTAGAAGCAAATACTGTGCGGTTTGTCTGTGTGCTATTTAGCTGCCAACCATTCCAACCGCTTGTGCACATTCAGTCACAAATTCCTACTTATCTCCAGGCTATACTTAGGCCATAACCAGTGTGAAAATTCCAGGACATCAAATCTCTTCCTTGGCTTGCTGATGAAGTGCTTTGTACGCTGTTGCAAAACAGAAGCTGATTTCTCTTCTAGATAAGTTATTTTTTAATGAAACTGTTACAAAAATATACAGCGGCACTGTTTTTGTAAAATTACAGTTCTATTCCTGGTGAGTGAAAAAGTCTCTAAGTTAGCATCTCAGCTATTGGGAAGGTGGTTTACATCTCATACAAATGGTTAACTCACCTACGTCTCCTGGGTGCAACACTAAATTTCCAACGTGCAAGTTCAATTGTGTCCATTTAATTACTGGTTGCATTACTAAGATAACTTCTTCCCATTTCTGTTTGAAAGGCTTGGGAAGTAAAAACATCAGACTATATATGGAGAAGATACCTGACATGGCAAGAAAAGCTCGGTCTGCCTTAGAATTTGGCTGGAATATAGGAAGCTGTTTATTAAAATGGGGATGAAAGAAAGTCAAAGGTGATTCTCTCAACAGCACGAACAATGTAGAGTAGGGGTTAGTTAAAAAGTTAAGGCTCCAGCGTGAGGTAGAAAAGACCAAGAATGATGGAAGAATTGTCTTCTTGTTTACATGCTTTTATCACTTTTCAACTTTACCCTAAGTGGCTCCCTGTTAAGAATCTTAGCTTTTTTCCTTTTTATTTTTCTGTTAAATTGTTGTTGTATTTCTAGCTTGTTATGACATCTTTCCTGGCTTTCAGTTTTAGCGTGATCATATTTTGGGAATGATTTCTTTGTGCTTGAATGAGCAGTATTTTGGTAAACCTCATAAACATGTTCAGGAAAATTTTTGGAGTTTAGGGAAAAGCCAAATGAAACTAACTTTAAAAACATTTGTAATGTTTCCCCCCTTTTTACAATGATTTTTCTCCTTCATTGTTCTTAGAGATGCCATAATTTATTTCATTTATTGTGAAAGGAGAGATCAGGTGAGTATAGAACCTTTTCTTCTATGGACTTCAGTTAGGCTCGTGTCTGGGGACCTTGGAGGTCTTGCTCAAGAGGAAAACCGTGAGAGTAAAACTCAGAAGGGGCCATTTCCACTGACATTGCCGTGGATCACTGGAACTTCAGCTTCTCTGACAAATTCTAGATTAAGCTAGTGGCAAGTGAAGCTCTAAATTGTTGTTGTATAGTGCCATGCAGCCAACAGAACCTAAGAAGATAGTGCAGTACTAATTAGTAGCATGATTCTGTGGGGAAAATTGTAATGTTACAGTGTATAGTTCACTCTACATGCTTCATTTGATAGAATATAACAGTAGATCAAGAGCTATAAGTAACTCTGTGTTTCTTGTTCTGTACTAGTGAAAATAATCCTATAGACCATCAATAATGACTGCTCAATAAGCTGCAACTGCAGAATTCATCCCACGTATCACTGCTGATCTACTGTGGGTCAATTCCTCCTTTTAGGAAGGAAAAAAGCAGGCTATATAGCCTGTAATGCAGATAGGAGAGAATAAGGGTCGTTTCAGGGGACATGTGTAGCTGTGTACGCACACACACAAACACGTTTTGTGTATTTCCAATTGTTGCTTATATGGACGAAGAGCACCGTGACTTTTGCTTTTTTTTTTGTTGTGCTGGTGTTGGTAATGCTTCATGGATTACCCATTTGCTTTGGTAGTTTTGCGTCAATTTGCAGATTTTCTTACCCTGACGTAGTATTTTTCTCATGTAAACCTCAGCGTATTTGTACTAGTTTCTGCTCAGGTACCTGGATACTTACAAGGCAAAGAGGCTCAAAACACCTAATGTGAGATTTGGAGGCTCTTACTTTTCTTGTCCCTTAAGTGCAGCAAATAATTAATCCTTAGCGTTAGAGCCAGTGATTTTTATGAAATGTTTCTTGTCAGTATAATATTTAATACGTCGTGGAATCCTGCTTCTCTGTAGAAGCTACATGGTATTAAACATTTAAATGCTAATATGTTCAAAATATGTTTCTTAATAATTTGATACTTTATAGATGGGAAGAAAGATAAATATTTTAACTGTAAATTAGAATAGCGAAAATATATTATCAGCTAGCAAAGCTCGTTTTAATCACCTTGGTATTTCATGATTTTTGTTGGATTCACTATCAAAGGATGTTGAACTACTTTGGAAGGATGACCAGAAGTTTGAGAGAGGACTTATGACTAATTCTGATTCTGTTATGTTATACCACCCTATAAGACTCAGGTGCCAAGTTTTTCAGAACATGGTGAAGAGAAACAGTAACTGAAAAGGAAATGCATCATCTCTTGCAGTTAACCCCCAGAAATCACCCACAATGCTAGCAGTTAATCTCAGTATTTCTATTCCACAGGGCAGATGGAAGAGTACATGGTTTTTGGTGGCTAAATCAGTGATACCGAGCTGGGGGTGATGCAGTATTGCTCAAGCAGAACAGCAAATGTGATGGCTCTCATGAAGCTCTGTTTCATAGGACAGTAGCATATAAAACTTAATTAGCAGTAGCCTCAGCAATTTGCAGAACTAGGGTTTACTGATAATATACAGTGTTAAAGCAGGTCTCCCACCAGTAGCCAGGTATTCTGCTACCCACTTAACTTCTTCAGTGGTGTTTTGGGGGGGGGGGGGCGAGGGGGGGGCGTGCATCTTGCTCGATTACTCTTCTTACGTTACACTGCCTAACATTTCTTTAGCAGCTGGATCAGCTGCGGTACATCCATACCCATCCCTGACCCTTTTCTTACAATTTTTGACTTATACTTGAGTATGACTTCTAGTAAACCTTTTATTCTGCTGCCATCTAGCCCCATGGATGCCCAGACTCCAAATTACTTATGTATTACAACTTTTAGCAAACTACCTGTCAATATAACTGATTTTTGAAGTTAATGGTGTTAATATACGACAACTCATAACTGTGGTTTTCCTACCTGATAATAGAATGCAGCTAAAGCAAAGGCAGCAGGCTATTGTCATGCATTATTGTTTATGCCACTCTACCACATAGATTGCAATTTTTAATAGAATCATTTAATACTGGGATTGTAACATCTGTTTCCCATTTCAAGGATCAGCACTTCATGTTTTCAAATGCCTGGCACCAGCCCCATTCTATTGTATACATAGCCCTAATTCCCTATTAAGTTCAGCACCGAGTATTTCATCCAGATTGTCCCTTGTTTCTCTCAAGGATTTTTATTTAAATTAATTTTGGCATACAGTTGGCTGTAATTCTTGTACAGTGTCTTTCATGCTAACTTGTAACTTAAAAGAGTTTCTTGAAACATTTTGCAAAAACAGTTGAGCAATACATAAGCTGTGTAGATACTGCAATTCAAAAGTACCTCTTCTAACAGCACTTTGCAAGAAAATTTTAAGGGACTGGTGTGTTCTAGGCCTCTTCATATTGATAGCCAAGGAATAGCTTGCAGTTGTCCTGTACAAAATCCTTGTGGTGGGCAGAATGCAGTTACCTTTGTCTTCTTCATCTCGTATTCGCAGTCCTAGTATTTCTACATTCATTGTAGGAATGTTGTGTGTGATGTGGCTCGAAAAGTGACATCTGCTTTTGGATTCCTTAAATGTGCATTACATGATGAAAACCAGCTGTGAATTCTTCATTGACTGAGGCCGCCTTTCACCATTGTGAGAGTGTACTGGGCTGTTAAGTTGGGTGTTAATGTATTTGGCACCCACTTTACATCTCAGACTTCCAGGGTTGTACAAGGAGACTATCTGAGATTTCAAACCTATCTGCTTTTCTAGCAAAATTTCTGATCTTTGTGTCTGTTGACATAGTTAAGACTTACTAATGTTTCCACAGCAAATATTGGAAGGAACACTCACAGTGGATTCTGGTTTGTATCATTTCTTTCCTTAACATAATTTTTTCTTGCTGATGTATCACAGTGTATTAAGCAATGTGATAAGGGCATTTGTTTGCTGTGTATACATGTGCTTAAATGTAATGAATAACACAGCCTGAGAGAAGTTAGAAGTTGGTTCATATTTTTATGTGAACACACGTTAGCCAAGTAGCAAGGTGGCACTTCTTAAATTTATAGTCATAACAGAAAAAAAGAAAAGAAAAAATGCTGAATTATCTGTTCACGTTGCATGGATTCTAGATTTTTGTTTAATTTGGGTGAATTCTGTTTAGCAGCCTAGTTCTACAAGGATGACTACCATTACAAATCTCAGCACAGCTTCAAGCAGCTGTTTAAAAGCAGAAAGAAACCAGAATCAGCTTGCCAGAAAGGTGTTTCTTTCATCCAAAATTACTCTGGACCAAGGCCCAGGATGTCTTAAGTATTGAGTCCTGGACCAGTAACAGGTGTCTGATCCAATATGTCATGACCTCTCAGTGCTAGAAACCTTTGCTTTATACAGAGGGACAGGTTTCCTCTATGATATCCTTGCTGGATCTGGAAATATTAGAGAGTACACAGCCATTTTTATATGCCTGCCTAAACTGCATTAAGCAAATGTCAAGGTTTTCTAGAATGTGTTAGTTATAACTGGCCTCTTCTTCTGAAACCTCTGCAATATTCATCTTTAAAGCACATCGTTTCTATGGAAGCCTCAGTAGAGGCCGCAGTAAGGATTTTTATTTTTGCTTTGTAAAATGGTAATTTGTTGCTAAATACCTGTTCTGTTGGTAGGTAAATCGCATATATGCATGCACTCTGCATAATATATGTAGTTCATTTATATCTTACTGTTTATTGTATTTATTATCTGATTTATCTTATTTATTTATTTATTATCTTAGTATTTATCTTATGTGTATGCTTGTGGTTCTGCAGCTTTTTCCTCATTGTCAGTTGCTGGTTTCAGATTATTAGGTCCTTGTTTCCAGTAATTCATTCTGTGTATCTTTCTCAGTCATTTCTGTGAAAGAAAATTTAAACATTACAGGAGCTTTTTGTGACACAGGCTACTTTTACCCAATATGGGAAGAATTCCAAATAGCGCAGCCAAAGATTGACAGCTGTTTTGTATGTCATTCTTTATTTGACTAAAAATGTCGTGTGAGTTTAAAACAGGTTTGATGTTTATTCCCTACAAAGGAATGCCATTTGTACTGATTGGTTGTGTTTCTGCTGTGAGAAGTAGTGCTGTTCAGACTGACCCACAGTAGTTCTGCGCCATGGTCTCGATGAATAAAACACGCTTTTCTCTATTCTCTTTTACTTGCTAAGAGGAAGAAAATTGTATTAACCTGTCTTGGAGTCAGTAGTGATGGAGAACACCATTAAACATTTATGCTAGCAACTCATATTGTGCAACACCTCATACTTGAAAGGATTCCCTCCATAAAACAACTTGCTGGCAGTGGAAATTTCCTGAAAGTCACTGTATAAGATAGACTGATGCTAAGTACCACTACATTTCCATCCAAAAAATATATGGCAGAGAAAGTGTAAATACTCTCAGCAAAATATCCTTCAAGGAGGACTAGCACAGAGATGAATCGGTCCTCGGGCACAGCATTTGGTCACCTACATTTTTCAGATTGTTTTAGCAGGTCTGAAATCATGTTATGTGTTTCGGTATAGGGACACTTCCAATTCCTATGTTTAAGCAAATGTATTACTTTGTTAGTAATAAAATGCATTTTGAGGCAAAACACAAAAATTGAACTCGTACGTGATTTTAAGATTTCCACCAAGCAATGCAAATGCAAGATGTTAAACCAAGTGTTTCTGTTTGAATCCAAAATCTCTTTGAAATCACACAACAATCAGCTCACACTAGACTTGACAGGATGGAACAGATTTTTCGTTATCAGGTTATCCCACCGTGAAACACAGTGCTTGGGAATCTTCTTCACTCTCTTGCTTTGTGACTACAAACAGGTATCACTGTCAAGCTCCATATGAGCCTGGCAGTGATGAGTTAGATGGTTTTATCTGTGTTTCTTGGATAGTCATAAAAAAGATGCTGGGTGTTAAATATTTATATTGGAACTAAGCAGGCTCTGGCTTGCAGTTTAGAACATTTTTCGCAGCAAGGGCCAAGCATTTGTATTGGGGATAGGAAAGAAATACAGTGATGCCAAGGCTCAAGATACTCCCTGTGTTGTAAGTTGGTGGTATCAAAAAATTGTTTTTCTTCCCCTTCTTACTTGGATGTTTGCTTCCAGGAAAGACCATAGAACAATAGTTAACCATTTTTTCGTCAAGAATTTTGCAAGAATTTGCAAGTATTTTTGACAACTTGAAATAATAGAACAATACTAATAGAACAATACTCTGTCATTTATTTTGAACGTTTTCCATCAAATTACTACGTTTCATAAAATATGTGATAGGCTTCTGTTCTACTGGCTCATGCAATATTTCGTTCTTATCTGAATGAGATTGAGAAGTTCTTTTTGCATATGCCAGTTAATCATATAGGTAGATGATGAGTGTTCATCATAAGTGTTATTTGAGGTCTGTAAATACAAAACAGCAAGGTCGAAGAATGGAAGTGTTTCTGTGAGAGAGGAGATAGTCTCTACAGTATGTGCACTTCTAAAGTGCAATAAATTGGAAAGATTTTCTTTCTGGTTTGAGTCAAATCTTTAATATTTTTTTGTTCTTTCCTTTAATGTACATTACTTTAATTTATTTCAGGTTTTTTCTGTAACTATCCTGTCCAAGTGGGTGTTACTGAGTGGGTTGAAGATTTTCTGCTCAGTGAACAGGAGGATCGCTTCTGTCACTGTCTAGATGCAGTGTAAGGACGTTTTGGAAACCTATTTTGGTGACAATAGGCTCAGTGGTCAATTTTAGACGAGATTAAGCAGGCACTTTATGTATAAAGTAGTTCTGCTTTTGTAAAAAGCCTATTTTGGATCACAACAAAATCATAGCTCTTCGCCTCTTTTCTGACTAGCAGCCACAGGAACAATGTTGTTAAGAGATTCTTTTCTTTCAGCCATCGAGGGTGTAATCAGCAGTGATCAATGCATTAGGGTTCTTTAGTGTATTCTTGTATTTTTGGTAACAGGCTGTAAAAACCTGTCGGCTAACTTTAAAATCCCCAAGTCTGTGAACCGTTTTTTATTGCCTTTTTTCATACTGAAGAACAAGGGAAGAAATTGCCGAAATGCTAATTCACAAGATCTTTTCAGGACTGATTGTTCTCTGAAAGTCATTCTGTCCGCAGTTGTTATGTCCAAAGTCTGCAGTTGTAAGATTTTGCAAAAAGAAATCTTATTTTATTTTGCAGAGCATTGGCTGTGATGACTATCTGGGTTCAGACAAGGTGATTGACAAGTGTGGAATATGTGGAGGGGACAACACTGCTTGCAAGGTTGTGTCTGGAGTTTTCAAACACACGCTAACAAATCTGGGCTACCACAAGATAGTGGAAATTCCTGAAGGAGCTACGAAAATCAACATTACTGAGATGTCAAAGAGCAACAACTATTTGGGTAAGTTGCATCTTCATGAATAAAGCGTTCTTTGTGCGGTAGTGCAACTGGGTGAAAGTTATGCCAGGCAGGGCCACCTAAGCAGTGGGAAATAGATGTCAAGAACAAGAAAGGAGAAGCGAGGCGAGAGGTGTGGGGGGTGGGATGGGATCGTTAAACAGGTGTTTTGATCAGAACTAACTGGCAGTTTATAATTCTGGCTTGATCTCGCATGACAAACACCATAGACCTGTTACCATCTATTCCCCTGTCCATCTGACTTGGCTTTAGTGGTTCTTATCAGTTGTTCTGCTGTGGTGATTACGCTTCTTACATCCTTAACCTTCTCTGGGCAGTCAAGAATCCAGCCAAGCAGCACGCTCACTTACGTAAAGTGTATCGAGGCTGCTTGAGGAGAAAAGAACATCTTCTGATTGCCTAAGAATTTCAGTTCTTTTAAAGTGAAAGTATATCAAAATTGTACTGAGATAATATCATGTTGAGTTGCTATCCGCAGAATGCAAGGTCGTTTGTACAATTGTTTATTCTGAAGCAGGTTTTATTCAAAACCGTAGAGGATCCTGGAATATTAATATTAACGCCATAGCATCTTGTGGTATATTTCTAGATCCGCGTAGTGTGCTGCAAATTAGAAATTATGTGGAATTTCTGCAGATCTATGTCTGTCTGGTGTGTTTTTGTGAACTGTGCCGTTCTCTGTTGTAACCTCTCGTATTCCCAGGTTACAAAGCCCTTAGTTTGACTACATTTCTGCTCCTGTTTTGGACACAATTCTGCTGAGTGGACTGGAGAGAGGAGAGTAGGTTAAGATTTGTAAAACCTGCCCCTTGCCCTTTAGTTTCTCTTCACCTATCAGTCCATTCTTAGAGCTGTCTTTAAAATTACCATAGCAAACAATAAAAAATGGGGCTGCGTGAGGCCTTTCTTGCTAGCTACGTGTAATGACTACTAGAACTATGTAGCTGTACTGGAAGTTTCAGATGCCAGTACTCTTGTTTAACAGCTGCTTTATCTCACTCTTTGCTGGTAAGCATCTCAGCTACTGCACCAGTACAAGAGGGTGGTGAGGCACTGGCCCAGGTTGCCCGGAGAAGTTGTGAATGCCCCATCCCTGGAGGTGTTCAAGGCCAGGCTGGATGGAGCTTTGAGCAACCTGGGCTGGTGGGAGGTGTCCCTGCCCATGGCAGGGGGTTAGAACCAGACGATCTTTAAGGTCCCTTCCAACCCAAACCATTCTGTGATTCTATAAGAAAGGAAGGAGCTCATTATTGAATTGCTTCTCTCCTCTTTTCTGCTTTCTTATCCTTTATTTCTGCTGGAGCTGTAACAATTTCTACAGAAACATTTGCCTGTAGGTTTTAGTTTATTATGGGGAACAGTCTGAACTGTAAAGTGTAATTTTACCAAAAAAGTGACTCTTCAGAAGTGAAGAAATAATACAAGCTACCCACAGTCCAAGAAAACCAAATGTTCTGGACTGCTTATAGGATGATCTTACCAGTTCTAATTTGTCCTGGTTTCATGCAGCTGTATTTTTGCCACATTATATACACCTAGCATTAATTTTTTCATGTGAACGGTTTGTATAGTGTTCATCAACACTAACGTGTTTGATGATGAAATAAACCAATAAATCTATCTAAAGAGCTTCCATAGATACTTGTACATTTGGTACAAAATGGGCGAGAATGCAGCTTACTTGGCAGGACCGTGGAAGTAGCTACGTTACTAATTTATAAAATCATGGAGTTGAACGTAATTTTTCTGTCAGGTTTACATGCCAGTATCTGAAAACAGCTGGCAGAAAAATTCCCTTAACTATGTTAAAATGTCCTGAGCCACTTGAACATTTTTGGAATGGGCAGGACAGAAAAAGAGGAACATTTTTTTGCTTAAAAATAACCAGGCTGTTGGCATGTATGGGAAAGTGGCGAAGTTTTCCTTTCCCATGCTACTCCTTATGTCCTTATCCCCTGAGCTCGTGGTTTACGCTATCATCAGTTCTTTTTCTTTCTTTTTTTTTTTTTTTTTTTATCCATTTCATATGTTTCATTTTAAAGCTGCTGGTATGGATTTAGTCTGCTAAATTTCCCAGCTCCCTCCCCTGTTAGGAATTCTTGAAGCTGTAGTTCCAGCGCGAAGGACTCCAGGCTCTGTGCTTACACCATCACATGATGAAGTCAGTTTTATGGAGGCAAGTGAGTTGCACCAGGACAGGAACAAACATGTTCTAACAGATCAGAAAACTGAAATTAGGGAGAGGTTTATCAAGCAATTTATTGAACAAGTGAAACGGTAATTGGGACATTGGTTTTTGGCATATTGGTGGTCACAAATTTCTCACTGATAAAACAGCATTCAAAATTTAGACATGCACATTTTTATAGAGCACATAACCCTGGTCGAGCTGGGAGCTTGAAGACTCAGCTCTGGTATGTGCTGGTTTCTCTGTATTTATGCTAATAAGCAGAAATCTTGAACTTTAAAAATAAATAAAAACCTTAAACTCATGCTGCAGCAGCAGCAGCAGCAAGAAAAACAACCCTTTAAGCATGTCTTTAACAACCCTTTAAGCACCCTTGAGTGCTTAGCCCAACTGAAGTTTCAGGTCCCTGTTGGGTCATAGTGCAGCTGCAGCCATCAGAGCTGCTGGTAAGCAGCAGTCTTCTTATTGCAAGGAGCACAAGTTACCTGCTTTTGGTTTTCCTTTCACTTCACACATTTTATGGTTTCTCCAATGCAAAGTAGAAGACATAAGTCAGCTCAAGGTCACTAAAATTTATTTAGAAGGTGACAGCAGATGTTTCTGGAAATCTGAGTTACCCTGCTTGTCTCTGTTCAGGAGACTGTCTTGAGTTCCATGTGGCTTCATTAAACACTTCTTACAAAGCTCCACACCTTTTCACTGCTTTGTAAAAATACTAAGTGAGTAAGCAATCAGGACAGTGTGCTTTCACAAGCAGGTATTTCTGTAAAAATCAAGGGGTGCTGGAAAAAGCAGGCAAGAATGTGAGGTTTCTCGCCCAAAGAGTGAAAAGTCATCTGACACTTGAAAACTTTTCCATACTGCTTTTGGAAACTTTTTTGTAGTAATCTGTTGCTCATGGTTGCAAAGCCTGTGACCGTCAAAAAAACCCATAGTTCTAATGATGATGCTGAATATGATGGTAGCTTATTAAGGTTGACTAATTTTAAATATTGCATTTTCATTTTTTGCACACGAATTGGAGTGATGGTAGAATGAAATTTATAAGTTCTTGCTACTTGAAAACAGTAAACTTTAGTTAAAAGAAAAAACATGACAATGGTATATGAAGCTTTTAGTGTTTCTGGAAGATGTCATTACCTGGGTAGTCAGAATACTCAGATTAAAGGAGATAGGCCATTTCAATGGTCGTTCAACTGGTTGTTCATGTAACTTTATAATTAACTTTTCACAAAAACTACAAAATCATAGATTTCCTGTGCATCTAGTGATCTATACTATTTTATTTCTGTATACCTTAAAAACCTTCAAGAACATTGTTTCTGTTTTCTTCTGCTTATGTTTTCTTGTTTCGGGTGTTCTCCTGGTTTTGAATTAATGAATTTCATACAGCACAAATATAATCTTCTCCCTGCCCCTCTCCCCTCCAAGTGCTAAAAATCCTTTTAGGTTTTCCATGTATTGACGATCTTTACTGTAGGAAGAGTGTCAATCTGATAAAGGAAAATACTTTAACAGTCAAATTGAGAATAGCCTGGTGAATTAAAGCCTTGAGATTAGTGAGCCAAAATGAACTACCTCTAGTAGAGCCATAAGGCAGATCAGAAATTCCCAAGGAAGCATCTTGTATTTTTCCTCCTGTGTGTGTTTTCAGAAAGAAGCAGTGCAGTTTTGGACTGCTAAATAATAGCTAGTAATAACTACTAATAATGTATTAATCAGTCTGTATGTTTACTCTAGTAATTTTTTTACAGTTAGAAGCAAAAGCTATGTATTACAGTTTAGGTTTAGACTCTATAAAGTATAAACAAGGCTATAGGCTGTACAGTCCTGAGCTATGTATGGAATGATTTGCTTCTCAAAGTAGTTTTCAGCAGTATTTTCTTACTGGCTGATGTGTTAGACCTTTCGGCAACACAACTGCTGACCTCGGACAGGCTTCTCCATTGGCAAAGCACTTCTCTCACATGCTAGTCTTGTACAGAAAAGAGACAAAGACATACTTTTTATCCCACTGGTAATCATCAGCTGGCCAGTTCTCATACACTGAAATGGGAAGCTTGCCACTGAATTAAGTATGACCATAATACCTTAAGTGGGACCAGTTCGTTGCAGCACTTACGCTGCAAAACATGTGGTTTTGAGTATAAATACTTTAGCGTCTTTGGGATTGGGATTTGGGATAATGGCAAAATTTTAAAGCCAAATGACATGAACCCGAAGTGATTATTCGGAAGGTGCTTTTTTGCATGTTGGGGCTTGAGAACCTAATTCAAGGCAGCTGGTTGTTACCCATATCTATGGCTTCAACAGCAAGAGAGGCGGATGGGAAGGAGGTATCAATAGTAAGAATTGAAATTTAGCTTAATTCAAGAGTGAAAGACACAATGGTTGAAAATGCATTAGCTTTGAAATACACTTACCATGTGTCATGAACTTATTCTAATTGAAAGGAATTTGGTAATGTCCTGTCACTCAAGGAACAGTTTGTTTCTAGAGCAGTTTTCTGAATCTGGAGTCGTATGGTTTTGAGATGCAGTTCTGCAAACAGAACCAGACGTACTGCCTGCCATCGTTGGCAGTAGAGATTTGTGAGATACCTTATGAAAGGGAAAGTATATACATTAGAGTTTTGGCAAGTCTTAACATTTTGTGCCTTATCTGAATATTATTTACTGCAAAGAGGATTCGTAGTGAAATTTATGTCATTGCTAATTGTAAAGCTTTTTACAGTTCCTTCAGGGTTTATATTATGTATTTCAATTTTGTTTTTCATGGAATTAGGTTCTTTCAGCCACTATATGAGACAGGGAGATCTTTGGATCTAATCCATTTTCCCTTCTTTCTGTAAAATGATACCTGCTATTCTAGCATCTTCTATTAGCACATGACAGTATATAGTATTTGTGATTAAAATAAGAGTAACACGTTAATATTTTTTTAAGCAGAAGTCCAAGAGATGTTAATAGCGTTCTTGTGAATATTGGTGTGCCTGAACATGACCATGGATTTAAGGAATTGTCATGTGAAAACAACAGTGGCTGATACTAAATGGTCTGTGAAAAGATTCTCTAACAAGCATTTTTATTCAGTGTTCCCTTCAGCAGATAACATTCAAACGGTATGTCTTATGATGAAATATTGTTAGCAGCTCTTTAGCTTGAAATAACATTTTCAAATCAGTCCAGAGATTCAAATTTACAGCAAATAAAAGAGTTAGATTAGAACACTGGCAGAGAATTTAGGAGGTAAGCATTGTTAGAGGTACTGCTGTATCACATGTGATCCTATGAAAAGTTTTAGAATTTATATATTAGCAATTAACTCATTGATTTCCTTCATGTGGTGTTAATTGGATCAAATAGTGCACTTTAAAATATACATTTTTTAATTGCTCTTAATGTTTGGGGTTTTTTTTTAATTTTTATACAAGATTAAAGGTTTCTATGCAAAAAAGTTGCAACAGATACCGTATAGTAATATGGAGAAAAGAGCATATGTATTTGAAGTTTCAGGGTTTGGAATGAACATGCAAGAATATGCCAGAGGAGGAGAGTGGTTTCTGTTTTCTTAATTACTTTATATACAAGGGATCTACTTAGAGTAAACTTCTGTTGCAGAGCTCAGGCGTGCGTTAGGTTCAGTGTCTGTCCCAAATAAGTAGTGAGAGCTATCAGTGCACCATTGAGAATTGCTAGATTTCTATTCCGAAACAAAATCTGCAATTTTTTCATTTGAGTTTATGAAGTGCTGCAACCCAAAGCCATGCTATTGTGTGTGTTTATTGGGATGGACTTGTAAAACCCGCCCCCCCCAAGGCCTTTGACATTGTATTTCTTACGCTGTGTGTTATTCACTGAGTGCATCCCTACATGCGTCAGTCTGTGCATTAGAGTTGGAGTGCCTCTCTCCCGTGTACAGATGATTACTGAATGCATTACTTATAACCTAGGTAATTACAATATCTGGATTAGAATAACTGTTTTTTTTACCTTTTGTCCTTGGTCCTCTTGCCTGCTCTCTGCTGGAGTTAAACAACAAAGATATTTCTTTGTACAGATGACGATGTGCTCCAAACTGTGAGGAAAAGATTTAAGGAATCACTTCTTAAATAAACTGAAATTAAGCCCAGCAAGTTCAAACCATAAGGAAATTTCAGAATAAATTATTAATACATGAAGAGGTAGTTAGAATCTCTGTGTAAACTTAAACAGAACATTTTGAATGATAATCCTAAATGATGCTTTTTGATTCGGAATCCTAGCAAATCCATTGTCTAGTTATTTCCTGAATACTGAACTTGAACTGAAGAGTCGGAAGATACTACACAGGAAGAGAAACAACTTGTTTTTTGGAAAATGTTTACAAATTCAAGCATTCCTACAAAAACACGGTAATGGTAGTATCAGTTGATAACTCCTGCTTATTTGCTTGTGCCTTATCGCCTTGTTTCCGCTCTCAATCTTTTCCTGCCATGCTTCAGATTTTACTTCTGGTTGGATATTTTCTGACTCTACAAAATTGGCCACTAGCAGAAGCTTAACCAATTTTTGGCCACCTCAAAAGGTTCAATTCTATGTCAGTTTTAGAAGATACCTGATGACCAGAGAAGATTCTGGCTTTTTCCACTTCGCTTATTTCAGTTTGGTTAGCATTGCTTGCTTTGCAGATATATTGATTATCTGAATTAATAATAATTTGAATTAATTGCTCTCTGCACAGCCATGCTTTAATTCAGAACTAACAGAGTGTTGTCTTTCTCAACATGGATTTCAAAACAGCGTCAGTACTGCAGTGTGTAACGCTGCCCTGTCCAGGAAAATGCTCTCCCATGACGGTTGTTTTATGCACAGAAGCTCAGAGTCTGATCAGACAAACATGCGTTTTTTTAGTAGCTACCCAGTCCAGTGCACGTCAGTTAATATTACACTAATTGCTGACAGATTGACTTCAGGATTTACATGTAGACTGCATATGCTGGCCTGAGACTTTCCATGGGTTGCGTTTCCTTAAGCCAAAAATAAGTGCAATATTGTGGTTGGTTGGTTATGACAAAACTTGTGATTTTTGATCATTTAATTGTCTTGCTGTGTGAACTGTAGTTTCAGTGGGTGGGGGCCTACAACCTACTCTTATTTTGGGTTATGATAATTACATTTAACGTAGCCAGTTGGGCTACCGCATTCTGGTTGGGGGATTCAAGAGAATGGTGAAGAAGCATGAGTCTCTGGTTTACGCCTGGAGATGACCGGAATCTTAGAAGCATATTCTGTCACGAATTTTTGTGTGAGTCTGAGTTTGGATCTGACCTTCTGGGGTCGTATTCTTGCCACAATGAGTGTGGTTTTTCCCTATTAAAAAAATCATAGCTAGGATGAAGTGTTCACTGTGTTACATTTAACAGTCTTTGTACTTTTCTTCTGTATACTAATTGCATTATTGATAATACTCTATTTATTAAACCATTCCTTCCTAAAAGGTAATGCTAGGTTACGGGACAGTTGAGACCACTGCTTATGCTTTCTAGCCACAGTTGTATGTGTGTTGTCACCTGGGTTAGTTCGTTCTGGGTTTTGGAAGGCCTGTTCTGTGGTGATGCTAGGTAAACATCTAGGACGCTCAAAGCCAGGGAGAGCCTGGGATCTTTCACTTGTAAAAGCCTTTACAAGGTAATGATTTTTGAAAAGAATATGAGCTTGTGATCGAATTTAAAAGAACAAAACCAGAGAAATTCAGGACTGAAGTGTCATGGTGGGACAGCTTCACGTAAGGTGTAGGATGGGAGGCAATCTAAAATCCAGTGTGAACACTCCTGAAGCTGTAAAGGGGATGTGCTACTTGAAGTCCTGACAGGTTATGTCAGTGTTTGGCCTTTGGAGTTCAGCCTATGTTTGAGGATAATGCATGTGTAGGTGAGTTACTAAGGAGAATAAAGACTGTCACAAGTTTGCTTCTAATGCAAAAGGGTTAAAAACTAATAGGAGTCAGTTTATTAAGATAGAGAGAAATGTGCAATAGCTACCTTTCTAACACTTCTTACGTGAAGTTCATCACTAAGATGCCTGGTTGTTCATGCACATTTACGTATCCTTTGAATTATCGTCCTTCAAATAGTTTCAAATTGATTTTCTGCAGGGAGATTTTCTTTTACTAAATAAACGTTCATCTTATTCTAGCCAACATGTATTACTTGGCTAGGGTGATCACTTACTAAAACCCTTGAAGTTGTTAAGACTTTGGATGAAGTTCAACCCCGGTGTTAATGAATTCAACTCCACTGAATTCAAGTTGCACAAGAGTCTTACCTAGTCTAATGACCTGTAGTTGAACCAGAATATATCTAGGACGTTATTCTTTGCTGACCATGTATTTTTTCAATACTGGTGTTGCTTAAATAATTACATCTTAGAGTTTCTGGCAAGGTTATCTTATTAAATTCCAAGGTGACTTTTCCCTTCTGGCTTCATTAAGCAGCCAGCTAATATCTAACACTCTGTATAGTGGTCTGTAAGGTTCCAGACACATTTTGAAAACATAGAAAAGAAATGTTTTCTCAAAAGCTGGTTTATTCTTTTTTATATATTAGGCGGCACATCTTTAAAAAAGGCCGACCACATTATTCATCTGGGTGATGGGAAGGAAGTACTCTTTTCCCTGGCCACAGTGGTTAAGCCTTAATAGCTGGGTTAACTTCTGTATCGCAGCTTTCCACTACTGTCTTACAAAACAGTCTTCTGCATGTCATTTGCCATCCATGTTTTCACTTGCGAGGTTCTAAATGAGTTTCTCCTTGCTTGCCGATTGCGGGAGAGCTGCTGAGAGAGAGCCCTAAGTCAGGGTGCGGAGCAAGAAGCCTGGGTGCCTGCCCTGGGAGACTGGTAGCTTTCCATCTGGCCTGAATCTCAAGGACAGTTCTCCATGTTGCTGCTTTTCCAGGTAAATGGCTTCCTGGCCTTTTTCCTCTTTTCCCTCTGCATCTCAAAGAAGAACATGAATATTTCTTTCCAGCACCCATTGGCTACGCTTTTTGGCTCGTACATGCTCATTGATCACAGTGGTTGTGATCAGTTTTGGAACTGGTAGAAATCATGTTTCCGTTTCCTGTGTTTCCTAATTCTGTCATCATTAGACAGAGGTGTTGGTGGTTTGTGGTTTTTTTTTTACCCTTTGTTTGTAAGCAGTGTTGTTATGAAAACAGCTATCACTACAGCAGTGCACCAGCTGAAGCCTGCTGTTGCTTTGATGATCTGCCCTACAAATACATCATCTGTGAACAACAGCCAGCAGCAATGAGTCCTGCTGAGGTGCTTGTTTCATAAGTTCTGTATTAAAGGAATGTTTTTTCCTTCTCTTGAAAGATGGAAAGATTGTTTTGAAAGGAAAGGAAAGGGATAAAGAGACGTATGCAAAATAGCGAGAGGAAGCTCAGAAGGGCTGGTTGTTCAGTTTGACTTGTAAAGCACCTGGCAATCCCCCTTGGCCTTGTAAGCCTCTGGAGAACTGACTCTGCAAGATTTTCAGTATTTCCTGCTTCTTGTCAGACCCCAAATTCTTCAATTTCAACATTTCTCACAGTGTTTTGATTATACTTCTGTTTCCAGTTATGGACAGAACCAAGGAACTTGAATGCAAAATTTCACAGAAAATGCATTAGAAATGAAAGAGGTGGGCTGTTTGAACCGTGTTTATTAATCTGAACCCAAATAATGTGAACCTCTTAGATCTCAAAGCTTTAAATGATTTTTGTCTTCTAGTTGATGACCAAACCATGAAGTAGTTTGCATGAAAATACTCGTTTGAACATTGGTTTTAGCACACAGTGTTTGGAAGATCAACACATGGTTTGTTCAAGGCTTCATAAAAACTCTAAGCTCTTCTGAAGAGTGTGTGTTAATTGAGCATCTTCCCGTGCATACATTTCATGGCACTGACCAATACTCAGTGACATGGATTCTCCTCTCACTAATGCAGCTGACTTTCTGCTTTCATTCCGTTCTTCATCTGTCTCTAAGATGGCCAACAAAGGACCATTTTGGAAATGTCATGTACTCTTTGGAAGTCATTAGCTTTGTGAGTTGATTAAAATCCCTCATGTGTAATCTGTTACCTGGAGTAAACCCTACTTTGAGTAAGGATGTTCTTTTTTTAAAGTTGTGATCAAGGTGTAGTAATCTTACCTTGCTAGTCGTGGGTCCGATACAATACTTTTCTCCTCTTTCTTCTTACAAATTTTAATTCAAAATTAATTCTGTACTGTGACTTAGCTATAGATAAAGAATGACCAGTGTCAGTCCAAATTCATAAACGATCTATAGGCAAATTCCCAAATCACATGAAGACACATTTCTTCCTCTTCTTGCCAAGAGGAGAGGTTGTTACTAATTTAAATAGTTGTTCGAATGCTACACAAGAAAACGTAAGAAAAAATAGTTGGGAACCTGGTTTCAATTGTTGTAGATATTTCTGTACAGCATTCTTTGATTCCCTAATCTTATTTTATTCTGAGCAAAATTCTCTTTTGGATAGCGAAAAACCTTTCTTTGTTCCTTAAGAGTCCCTTGATCTAGTCAGATAGAATGTATTCTTACATCTTTGTCTGATTCTGTAAAAAAAACATATTTTTATATGATTTTTTTTTTTTGCTGTTGCTTCTCTTATTTCCCTTTGAACTTCAGTTTCAACATTTTTGTTTCTTACCCTTTTAAAAATCTCTTTTAGTGAAATAATCACCCGGTAGAAATTCTACATGATTAGTGGCTTCATGGTTGGATCCTATAAAGAGATTTCATCTGCAGAGAATATTTTTGTATTGCAGCATTAAATTCCAAAAGAAATCCAAGTCTTTTCCAATACACAATATATATGGGGGTTTAAAACCTGATTTGTAGACTATGTGATTAAGTTAGTCAAGGGAGATTAAACTTTATCCTTTATTCCTTAACTTGCCCAGTGTCTTTGTTTTCTATTGAATATTACTTCAAACACTTTGTGTCAGAAAAATTTGGGCGCTTAGAAGCCTTACAGACCCAGTCTTCCTTTTATATTTGTACCCATGGCAGCAGTAGTTACCCCACGGTCATGGCTCCATTTATTTTATACATTTGCGATATAATCAAACTGCTGTAATCCTGATAATTTTGGCAGCGTGGCTGCGAGTTCCGATCAGGTGAATGTCTGCTGTGAGATTATGGACTTGCTTTTAGTGAGCTACTTAGCAGAGTTCACTAACTCGCACTGCTAATCTAGACATGGCTTAGGGACCCTGAGACAGAAAAACTGAACATCCGTTGACCACTGGTAACCACAAAATGCTAATAAAGGGATTTATTAAGGGCACAATACTCCAGCTGCAGCTAATCTGCATTAAGAGGTTAATACCTCAGTCCGTCTCATTCACCTACACCAGCACGTCTACCAAAGAAAATGACACACAGCTTTCAGTCAGCAGTGCAGTCAGTTGGCGTATGTGATTGCTGTGGCTTGAGGCTACAGCTGTTTCCTCCGCACCAATAAAACTCTGTATCTGTAGCTGGTACAGAGCACGGAACATCCAAGTGTAACTTAGAATAAGGGTTGTGTGTAGCAGTTTCACTGGAATGATGGAAGGTAAACCTCAGGGAGGAACAAGAGCAGGGCTGTTCCATTGAGCGGGAGGGCTCTAAGCAAAGCATGAGAACATTTAAATGATAAGCAATACCAGACCTTTGGGAAAGTTGGGAAAGAGATACATTTTTATTGGTAAAAAGAGGTCCCATCATTTGCCTTGTAAATTGCTTGTAAGGACCTAAGGCAACAACGTCTTAGTGTATAATGTGTCTGCAGATGTTCAGTCAAACTGCAGAATAAAGATTCCTTCAATAAATGGAATTATAAGTTTACTGTTGAATTTCTGTCATAACACTTCATCATTCTCTCTTAGGTTAGTATTCCAGAGGGCTGGGGGGATTGATTTTTTTTCCTTAAGTGTCTGGCAGGGCTAGAAGAGGTTGTTATATATCCAGAATGATCGTTCCCTCTGATTTTTTTGTTGTTCTTACCAAATGCTTTTTCTTTCCTTCCCCAAGCCTAATTAATGCAGGGGGTGGCCAAGCCATGGGGATTGGTTTGAGCTTAAATTTATGTTACAAACAGACGATACCTTTCTTCAGTTGTCTTCTGCCAATTTAAAAAAAAAAAAAAAAGTCTGAGAAGCATGATGCAGTCTAAAATGTATGTTTAGACATTGTACCTTTCCAACATCATAATTTTCTGTTGCATGTTTAACAAAGTGGACTTTTAAAAAAATGTCTCCAATGTGTCAGCTGAAAAAAGCAGGTCATCTTAAGAACTTAGTGGTTTCTTCAGACTGTATCTATTGATACAGTGAGAGATTAATTTTTCCTATAACCCTTGTCTCTCTTAAGCTTTTGAGTCTCTACTTCGAAACATCTCTTCATGGATTGTTTTGAATCTGTTGGTACAGTCCTAATGAGCAACAGACCTTGTTTATTGTTTACTACCAGCGGCGACCTCTATTAGAAGGAGAGGTATTGTGTGTTGAAACTGCAAACTTTGTCAGTTATATATAAGCAAAGGTTCCCTGGTTCCTTCCCCACGCCTCTTAGCGTGGGCTCAGTTCTGAGCAGTTGTGCAGAAGACAGATTTTGGAGAACTGCAACGGAAAATGCAGGATTTTATTCCATTCTGTTAGTTTGTGAAGATGTGTCACATATTTGTAATTTAGTCTGTTGCCATGAACCTTGTAGATAGTTTAATTTATAAAGATAAACATGGGAAATTGTATTAGTGGGTTCAGATTCACCTTGAATTACCTTGTACTGATGGTGGCCCTTTGGAAGTGCTTCTTTGTAACAAACTGTGTGTGGTAGCTCCTGCATCGGGAGAGGTGTGTCCCCAGAACCCCCAGAGAAGTGTGTCCCATGACCATACCACAAACGGAAGTCATGTTTTCACAAGCTGTTTAGGACAGTGCAGCAGCATGCATCTTCGTTCTTTGCCTTTATTTGTCTTCAGTTAACAGACTGTGAAATGAGCACACTAACAAGTAGAACACAATGTTATTGTAAAAATAAAACCAGACAATTATTTCAGACACTGAAACGCTTAACAAAACAGCAATGTGACTCTCTGTATGCACCTTGGAAGATGAACATTATTTTGTATTTATGGAGAATTAAGTGAGCCTGATGCCTTAGGATGTTTGATACTCTCTCCTGCCAGAGTTGTGTTCCTGAGATAGATTTTTGTTGGCTAAAGTTGAAAGTTAAACTGAGAAACAAAGCAAATAAGGAATCTTAAAATTCACTGCTCTCTGTTGTTTTTCAGTTTAGAATGTGTGCTATGTCTTTAGCATCTCCATCTCCACACACTTTTCAAGCAAAGGTGAATTCCAGTGGAATAGTTTTGTTCCCACCTTGGAATGTCTCTAAAGGTTCAGGAGGAAGAAGCAGAGAGTGTGGAATGGGATGTAAACATTTGTCTTTTACTTCAGTATCATCCCTAATGCAGGTGAAGCAGTAGCAATTTAATGCTTAATTAATGAATTGATGAAGGCTTTTCTCAGTCTGTTAGCTCGACCACGTATTTTAAGCTGAAAGCAATGGTAATATGGTCAGGATTTCCATGAAGTCCAACCAAAATCAGGCATGTTGGAACCCCGCTAGGCTTCAGAATTAGTTAGCTGTATCTCCATTGGCCTTAATTCTGCAGGTGCTGATGAGTACTCTCTAAAGAACCTTGGAGACCCTCAACTTCCCTTAGTGTTAAAGAGTTAAGCTCTCTGTTAGATTGTAAGGTAAGAGTCTAAAACTGAGAGTGCTGCATGTTAAAACAAAGGAATACAGTGACAGAGCACATGTAACATTACTGTGTAATGAAGTCTAGAATTTTCTTTAGTCTTTCCTCAGTATATTTTGTCTATTTGAGGATGCAGATTCTCCTGGTAAATTTAGTGTCATTAGTCGTGAACTAATGCTGCTTTCTTTTCACTTGGCTGAATTGTGCCCTTTTCATTTACTATCTTTGAATTTCCCCCATGTCTTAGAAGTAGAATGAATTAACAAGACTGAACAGTAAGCACTGACTACAGCGTCTGCTCATATGCGAGTCGTCTGTTGCTCCCTCATTCTGGTATACCCACATCTTAAAATTGGTACAATATTGTATATGTAGAGTCAAATTCCTGTTGGATTTTACCGGGAGCTGATAACTGTTACGCATTGCCACCTGCTTGAGCTTTTTTTTCCCTCCTCCAGTATAAACTGGCCATCCTATGGCTGTCTTCCCTTGAAAACTGAAAACCAGCTTTTAATGTCTGAGTTGCAGTTCTTACCTCTTGTTCTTCTCTCCTTTTTGCACAGCTCAGTACCACCACTTGCAAGGGTAAAATGTCTTCTCTCCCTAATGGTGCAGAATAATGGAATAGTGGAATTCTTTAGGCCTGCATATGTGCTGACTCTGGCAACTTAAAACCTTAAAAATACACTGTGTAGTTGAGGTTTTCAAGCAAATCTTTATGTTAACGGTAATGTGCTTAATTGGTCTAAGGTATTTAAGAGTCTGAAGTACAGATTCTGTTTTGGCATGTTGTGCACCAGATAAATTATACTAATCTTCTGCAAAGTTCTGGGTTTCACAATGGAGGTGAAAGCGAGGGTGCTACCATAGGTGTTGCATGTTTGCATCCCCAGCAGAAATGACGGTGGATTTGAGTTAAATATTTATTGTGCTTGGTTTTGCATCCGTAGTGCCTATGAGTATAAGCAGACCCACCTAGGTTTCTCATCCTTTGAAAGGCTCCCACACTTTGATAGAGCATTAAGATGTTCCAAAAGCATTTCAAGACGCTGCCTTTTAAAACTGATAATAAATAGCGGTGTAGCTGCTTAGTGCTTAAAATCCATTCAGCATGGGGAATAGTTCCAGAGGAAAGGTGGGGACGGTGACTGAATCTCCTTGCTGTGCACGGCTGCCCTCCTTCACCTTCTCTCCGTGGTGTTTACTGCTGCAATCCACCGGTGCATGGGTTTGTATTTCATGCCTCCATCCAGAATTTGGCTGTTGAAACAAAAGCTCTTTGGTTCTTTGAGAAAATCGTCACAGAAAGTGCTTTTTATCTTCAAAGTGTTTTTCTGACATTAATTAATTGGATCCTTGCGATCCTGTGAGCAGGATAAGGAACAGCCTGAAAGTGCCCATTAAGCACTCCTCCTGCAATGAACTGTATTAAACGCTTTTGGAGCCTAACTGGATAAAGTGGTTTTTTCTACTGCCCAAATAACTTTAAAAGTGTTTGAAAAGAATTGCACAAAAATTAAAAATGCTTTTGAACTTCCAGCAGACTTTTATGCCTACGTGCTTGCGGACGTAGAAAAGCTGCTGTTCAAACAAGCAGGGACAGATCGGCGGCGGCTTGGGAATTACAATGGTGCCATTGATTTCTGTGGAACTGGGCTGCCTGGGACAAGCTGAAAGGCCTGGCTCTTTGCTTGGGAAGTAAAGCAATATGTAGTAACACCTGATTTGAATAAAGAGCTTTAAAACCTAATAATAATAATAGTAATAATACCTCTAATGAAGATATGCTTGTGAACACGTGGAATAGATTTTGTGTGAGACAGAGTCAAGAGAAAGACAGGTTAGATGAATGGAAAAGAAAGGCAAACCAAAATAAAGTCATTGGTATTTGTGGATATAGCCTAGTATGAAAATGGAAAATGCTTTATCTCTCCACTGAGTTTCCAAAAATTCCTTTCTCTCTCAAGTGACCATTATCCTAAACTGTATCTGACAGTAAGTCATTGTAAAGGGAACCAATTTGTGTTTTGGTATTTAGGGTGAGGTTTTTTTCTGTCTTCACTGAAGTTAATCAGGAAATGCTGTTAACCACTGAAGTTACTGTGTGGATTTTTGATAGGATTATAAATGAAAAATATGCGGTGTTGAAACTCACTGGACCTGCACTATATGCATATCAATATCACCCAGAAATGTCTTCAGTATTTAGTTCACGTTTTCAATTCATGGTCAGATATTTTCCCTAGGAGTTATGGTATTAAATAATGTAAGCATGATATTTAGTTTGGAAGTTAAGTAATTGTTAATTAAGTAGGCTGTGAACCTGGGAACACTGAAACAGGGATTAATTAAAAGAAGACAGATAAATATGTCATCCTGAAGACTATGAATAGTACTTCAGTCTGCCAGTTTAAATGAGAAATGTTACCTTCACTGTAATGGATTTACAGTATCTTCCTATTTAGTGTAGACAGAAATGAAGCTAAGAGATGGGAGAAGAGCTCTTGAGTATTATTCATCAGTCATGTTTGGTATGTTACGTAAAGCTGAGGTTGCAGTCACATATTGTCTTTTTTGCTCATTGGCAACCAGGGTGACAGGATTTTTGTAGATAACTCGGAGTGCACCAATATCCTTGTCTTTGAACAGGTTTTACTGTGGATATGTTGGTGGCTCCCAGGCCTGTATATACGCCTGCACAAACACAAATTAAGAGACTACAGCTTTTGCACAATAGGTATAGAAGATCTTCATTCTCTAGAAATTTATTCCAATTGTGTGTTGCCTTTTTTCTGCTGCTTTAATATTCCTACCCTGCCTGAGTAAGCACTGGAAACCGTTACTGGTTATTGATCAGCACATTGAAGATCTGCTGCTGCTTACAGCATCAGTTGCTGGATAAAGCGCTGAGCGCCCTGCTGTGCTCCAGACTGACAGTGATGGTAGAAGGTGGTGGCCCAGAGTGATCAACATCTAGCTCAGTTCTGATGAGGCACCTAGCATCTGTCTTTTCTGGAATGTAATAACTGAAAAAAGGTGTTACAAAGCCTTACAACCTTTCTCATCATGATGCTTTTAGAAGTGGGAAGAAACAGTGTGTTTACATCGTGTATTTGAGAAAAGTATTGAACAACAACTTTGACAAAAAAGGCAACTCCATTAGCTGATCAGCAGGGCAGCAATAGTGAGCTACAGAGAATTTCCCTTTTCAGAGAACAGTGTTTACTGCTTTTTGGCTGTGTGTCTTATGCCACTGAAAGCCTTTATGTGTGTTGCTCAGCCAGTACATTAGTTATATTGCAGTGGTTTGCAGTATTATTCCTTGGCTTTTTTATCTTGGCTTTTTTGGTTTGGGGTTTTTTTTGTTTGTTTGTGGTGGGGTTTGGGTGTGGGGTTTTTTTTGTTTGTTTTGGTCTGGGGTTGTGGTTTGGGTTGGGTTGGGTTCTTTTTTGAGCAGAAGAGACTGTCAGCGCAGACATATGCAGTGATTTTATTGGCTCGAGTGGAAGAGACATTGTTGGATCAGCTGGTTATGGTTTCTTTGGATGAGGTAGGCAGGGTTTGTGTTTCAGTTTAGATTTTTTTTGGCAGCTAGTATAGAAACAAAAAATGGATAAATAGAAAGAAATAAAAAGGGGTGGAGACAGTAAAGAAGATGAAGATTGTAATTGAGAGGCAGTATAATGGGAACTACTAAAACCCATTCAAACAAGACCTCACTCTACCAATGCATTCTGTAAAATGCTAGGGAGAATTTTCGCCTGGATTTATCTATCTATCAAAAGTCATCAAAGTAGTATCTGTGGATTGCTGTTTTCTTGGAGCAGTAATAATAATTTCTGACAAAGACTTCTTTGCTTCGGTTAATTGGTTTAAACTTATTTTGTGCATTTTTTAAATGTAGGTGACTCAATAGCTTTATTGAATGACTGTTTCTCAAATTCAGTTGCTTTATGTTATATAATAACTATACGAGCTCTGCAGACTTTGGCAGTTACTACAAGTCCTGCTGCATGGTATACAAGGCAGTTGCGTAGCACATGTCGAGCCTCAAAGGATCCTAAAACCTCTCCTCACATCGTACAGTTGACTCTCTTTGGCTTTCTTCTCTCCAAAAAAAAAAGTGTTCTTAGTTTTTTGGTCAGTAGTTAAAGCATTTCTGCATTTCATGAGTCAGAAATAAGACGTACATTGGAAGATGCATCGTATGCTTCCAGTTTAACAGATGTAACTAAACAAAGGCCACACAAAGACCTTGGTTAGTGAAGTAAGAGCCATAAAGTACAGTTCTAAAAAGGTTGGTTTAGTTTACTTGAGCTTTTAGTTCCTGGTTGCCAACAAGTTTTCAGTGGTGTTTTATCATTAATATTAATAGTATAATAGCAGGGTAGCTATTGAACTAGTGCTTACGTGGCTAACTATTGGAATCTGTGCTATGAAGCATGAAAAGGCTGCAGGTGGAATGGGAATGGATGGGTTGGGTTGGGTGAGATCTTTTACTGCTTCAAGCTGAGGAGTGCTTTGCCAGTGACCTCCATGCTACAAGGGGGTCACCTGACAAACTTGATTTTCAGTGCTGTGCAGGCAGAGCTCAGCCTGAATGAAGGGGGCAGAGCAGAAGGAGATCTTGGATCCTTGATTCTGGGTCGCCTAGGCTATAAACTGTGCTGGAGGAGGGAAGAAGGAAAGGGGATCGTTCAGCAGAAATTACAGTGCAGTACAGCAGAATTTCTCCCAAGCTATGTCCTTTCCCACTTTAAAGCAGCGTGCTTTCACCCTTGCCTTATGTCACAGAAAAGAGTGGAGTCGGGCTTTGCACTGCCAGTAGCTCCCTGATGCAGCATGAACACTCTCCAAGACAGTTCCAGCCACTTGGACCTCATGTTGTTCCCAGCAGAATTCTAGACTGAGCCAATGTGTCAGAGTGGCACCCAATCCCAAGATGGCACTTGAAGACAAATTTGTTTGCAGAATTATACTACAAGGCGTTCATGGATCACAGTAGATGCAGCTAAACAGCTTGCCCACCGCAGAAGGGGCAGCTCGCGCTGTTAACGGATTCGGGTATGGGAGGGGATCTCTAAGGTACTCGCGCAGCGGAATACGATGTGCATAGAAATATCAGTGCTTTGATTTTATGACTTAGCAGTGGCCTGTGAATGTAACCTCTTTAAATTATGGCAATCATTATGGTCTATCCCACAACGAACTGGATTAAGAAGATTGATTTCTCTGTATTTACCATCTCCCTGATAAAACTCCCATTTTTTAACTTGAAGCACATTGAAATAGGTCAGATAGAGTTAAAAACTTTGCACTCTGGTAAGAATCTGGGCTATCATTCAGTAGCATGAAGTATTTTTCTAGACATGTTTAACCTGTTGCCATTGCAGTAATTATTTAGTTTGTGTTTACAACAAAAAGCCAGTTTAAATGACTTTTGGGAGATATTTACCAAGCTCTTTACTCATAGCATCCATAAAAAGGCATACTTATTTATCTCAAATACAGAAAAAATGTTCCCAGCTGAGTATGAAATGAGATATACTAGATGTACTTTTACAAAAAACCTAAATTCACTGTTAATCTAAACAGTGTGAAAAAATGCCGTCTGAAATGCAGAAAAAATAAATTCTGGATTATATAATTTTTTATTTAAATGAAAATTAAGGCTGTAACTAATAACTTTTTATAGTTCTGAAAAAGTGATACTGGAGAAATTCCATTAAAGGGAGAAGGTAGAGCTTACCAAACTTTATTATGAATTAATCAAAGACATAAAGACAAGGATTTTTCTTTTCTAAGGTGGAATTATGAAGAAGAAATAAGACATTTTCTTCTGAAATGTTGAATATTTAATGTTCAGCATGATAAAGTCATTGTGGTCATATTTCATGGTTTAGGAACATAAACTTGGCCTGTTGTTGTGACTGAGATTCCCCTAGCTCCTCTGGAAAATCTGGTCCTGGGTTAGTCTGTGTACATAACAGTCTCTGCTCAGTGTATTGGTCAGGAGACCTATGGGACAGGGAGCAGAAGGTCTAGAAGATCAGACTTGAGAACTACTGACAGCTGTCTGCAGAGCAGTTTGCAAGAGATCTACTTGCACAGTGTAGGTGGGAGAAAATAAATAACTTCTCAGTAAAAGAAGGAAAAAACCAGCTTTCTGTTATTTATATATTCTTCCCCACATATGCTTGGAAAAACTTTAATTTAGTTCCTGATCGCAAAATAATGATATAGTTGTACTAGTGGTAATTAACTCATTTTCTTCTATTATCTATTCAGAATCTCCACTCCGCTGTTTTATCTATGCTGCAGACAAAGTACTGCCGTTAATTAGCCAGACTTATTTAGTGATCTGGGGGTAGACTCACAACTTACAAATCCGTAATTTTCTTTGTGTTTCCATGAGAAAGTTTGATCAGAGAAAATTTTTGTTTCGTTAGCTTAATAGGTAGCTTGAGAATAAAGAAAAAAGATAGAATGAGAAATGATACACCAAAATTGTTTATATTTGCGATAATCCTGTGCTGCTTTTCATGAAATAATTCAGTCATATTCTTTGTTGCTCTTGGATCTATCAAAATCATCAATAAAATGAGATTATTTCCGTTTCTGGGCTTACCTCCAGGTATCAGTTGTGTGTTTCACGTGGTTTGATAGCTTTGTCACATAAATATCAAACCAGTTCAGTCCTGGAACGTCTTTTTTATATTTGAAAGTGCAGACTGACATAAACAGTAACATGTGTAAGCCTGCCCCGAGCTCTTATAGCCAGAAAATAACGTGTGAGACAGGGGATACCAGTGCTGAATTGACTTGCTGCATTTCCAGCTTTCCCCTGACCACCCAGTTTATTGTGCCAGGAATTCATCTTCTGGCAAAATGTTTTCAGGTAAATGGAGACGGCCTTTCACTAATGTATATATTCTTTTCCTTTGCTAAGAGCCAAGTACTCGGGAGGCTCTGTAATAAAGTAGTGTTGTTTTAAGCTGAAGACCAAGGTTTACTATGCTGTTGTCAGCTTTTATTGGAAGAAAGAATAAGTGAAGAACTGAACGCTTTTTCAGGGCCGACCACGGACAGTGGAACTAAGTCTGTCTAGTTTGTGGCCTCTGTGCTTACTGTAACGGCCACTGAATTAATCAAACCTCCTGTATCGTTACTCTAATGGCCACTAAATTAATCAAAGCCAGTCTTGTCCCGCCCATAATAGCCTCTGACCTCTTTTTGGTCTAGTGACTGCAGTCCCTGGGCCGTGCCCCATGTGCTGGCCCTGGCATTGCAGATACCCGTGGGCTCATGCTGTCGCTGGCTTTTCATCAGGGGGAAACAATTTTACGTCTCTCCTCTATCCTCTTGTTAGCATTTGTTTGAATGTTACTGTGTCTGAGCCTTCAGCACCTTTGTCAGACTTGCCTGAAATCAGAGGTGAGGTTCCAAAGCCCTCCGGAGAGTGGGCGTGACAGACATTGAGCCAGGAATTCACGGCTGAGCTGGGGACCCAACGGTGCTTCGCAGCTCACAGGTGTGTTTGGAGTTGCAGTATTCAACTTTACCGTACAGAGCATCCAAAATTCTTGAGAAATTCCACTCGAATTTGAAACAGCTTAGTAATATTCATTAGCTCCAGTTTTTCATTGCCAGGAATCAAAGCTATTTAGCAAACAAAAGAACCAGTTATAATTCTTTCTACTTCAGCTTTTGATTCTCATGAGATGCAGTGCTGTTTTTCTGCAGAGATATCACAATCTGCTGTTTTAACTTAGCTCTCTTACCACTATTCCAGTTCTTGGCAATGGTCAGGAGTGCAAGGAGGTACAAAACATTTTTTGTTATGCCAGCTGGAGAAAAGAGTGGGGTATTTGCACGTGTGCATTTCACTAATCTGGCCCTTCTGACTGAAGTAGTGTCTAGATTAGAAGATAATTCAATTGCATTTACCCACCCATGGGATTTATGCCAAATGTGTGCTGAGTTTCTGTGCTGGGCTAGCTAATGTACAGCTGAGCGGTGCCAGAAGGCTCAGCTATCGCCTTCAGAGCCATTAGCAGCCAGTCCCATCAACTCCTGAAATATAAGACTCAGATTCTAGCTGAAATTATGTAACTAAGCCAAAAACTCTAATGCAGGTTCAGGGGGAGCCGCATAGCTAAAATACCACGTGCTACGTTGGAAGCGTATTCCTCCTGGAGACCACTAGTCCTGAATGTTGGTTGTTACTTCTAAATACTTGGTTTACAGCTATTGCCAGTGAAGAGTGTTTCCCGATGGTATTGAGGTATGGCAGGAAATGTGTTGCTAAAAATCCTTTTTCGTTGGGATAAGACTGTTAAGCCTTAAAAGAGCTGAAGTTCTGAGACAGCCACTTAGAAACTTTAACCTTAGTTATGCCCTGTCTTCTTCAAAGGCAGAAATTAAGGGTGTGTAAGTAAGAATGTGAAAAGACTTTTGGAAGCTCTGTATAGAAAAAAACCCCACAATTATGAGTTAGATGTGTGTTATTATGCTGATCAATTCCTACATCCTTCTGAACCACAAGAGTTCCCTTGAGGTGCTGTATTTCCTAAAACAGAATTGTAAATGTGCAACTGTGTATACATTTAACATAGTATACAGATACAAGACACGCATGATTTTTACTCCGTTCCTCTGTTTTTCACTGCTGTCCTTTATCTTCTCCCCATTTCATTTCACTCACTCTACTGTTGTGCCAGCCCTTCTGTCCTTCCTCTTCAGTATTTTCAGGACAAACCTGAACAATGGTAAAATTATATACCATTGAAAACAGCAGAATACTTACACTGACTTTAGTGGAATTGAGAATTCAGTCATATCCTCCTACGCTTTCAACTCGAGGGAAATTTCTGTGCAAGTTAAAAGAGAATGAGCTTTTTATAGATTATTTTAATAGTACTTAATAAAACGTATTTGAGGTATGTAATTATAGAGAATGGCTAGGTAAAAATAAATGGAATGCTCATCATTCTTTATCATATCTCTCACTGTGTAGATTAATTGTGTAAGTCCTTTTAGTTTAGCTCATTTACAGAATAATAGGAAACCAGCTCGTTTTCAGTTATTTTGGGGATGATTCTTACCTTCAACAAGTACTGTGCTAGCCTTTCCGTAACTTGTCTCTTACTTCTCCTCCAGTATAGAGGACTGTAATATACTACTCATAAAATACAATGACTGTGTTCAGGAGTGATGTTGTTTCTTACAGGATTTTTTTACTCATTGCAGTCCATACACTTTGATATAGACTGGGAATCCAAACACCCTTGGTGGAGAATTGTATTGTATCTTTAGTTGTGGTAGTGGTTATTGAGATCTCGGCACGGAGCAACATTTGCATATATAGTTAACAGCTTACCATCATTGCCTCCACACTTTGCTGACTTTAATAAAGCCCATCATGCTAAAGAGGACTAAGCAGGTTTATTTTTGTGCTAGGGGCCTCATAAACATAACATTAGCATAAAGATGAATCTCATTTCTGTTCCTTCCTCTTGTTCTTTCATTTGCTTTCTCAGTAAATATTAGTATGACCTATAATAAATGCTTTTAGAAACAAATCGTATGCACCAGGTAAGCAACTTTGAGTCATATCTCAATATTTGGGAGTATTGCCTCTGTGTAACTTACTCCCTATGGAAAGCATGGGAATCATAGAAGTGCTATTAATTCTGTATTTATGAATAATAGTATTAAAAGTCATCAATCACTCAAAAGCACCTGTTTGAAAAATGGGAAAAAGTCTTTTTAATAGAGCAATTTTAAAGAGGGGAAGCAATAATAGAAAAAAAAACCCTGAGAATGAAACCCAAGATGCAATTCGTAGGGAGTGCTTATGCTGTGCAGTGGAAGAATTGCTAAAATGCTGAATTTCTGCTTTAATTAACCTTTTTACTTGCATCATGTAATCTGCTTCATGAGCTCCTTATTTCAAAACTTCCAGCCCATCTACAGGCATATATTTACAGCCTTACTCTAGCAGCTGAGTGAGTAAACGGATTTAAATAAACCCTCTGAAGGCTTAACAGTACTATTTATATCTGTTTTCAAAATGTCCCTGGTTAGATTTTCAGTGTTGCACATTGTTCCCCAGTGGGATTGAGTATGGCGTATGGGAGAGCAATAGTGACACTGAAGCACAATAAATGCCATATAGTCACACGTTTTGCAGATGTCATGCCATATATCCCTGTATGCATATTCTGTAGTAACCTGCACGTGCCAGAGCATCAGAAGTTGAAATGAGAATACCGTAGTCAGAGAGCGTGTTTATTTCATTCTGCTTCTCCTCTCATCAAAAAGACCTGACAGAAGAGGAAGGGTAGACTGACTAGTGTGGGTTAGTTTCAGCTGGCTATTATTAATACCTGTCAGGGAAGGCTATATTAAAAAACGTGGGGAAATACTGCATCATCTTCTGATAGAAGCTAAAGATGTATGCCCTTTTGTAACATGTAAATTCTCTCTGAAATTTGTTTGGAGATTTTATCAAAGCTGTCAAGGCTTTGAACCTGCTGTGGTGTCTGGGCCTTCTGAAGAGATCGTATGGCTATTTGGTCAATCAGTTTTGTTTCTTAAAGCCCGTATTATTTATTGCAGCAGTAGTTAATTATCTGTTCTGCTTTGCTGCCCCAGCATTTTCCTGGTGCTGATGCATCAATGTGGCTCTTGGAGGCAGAAGTGAAAGAAGGAACAGGCATAACTGAGTGGAGCTGCATCAGCAGGGGGAAATTAGAGAGCAACAGTTTAATGAATACTCCAAAAGGAAAAGGACTGTTTGCTTCAGTGGCAGAAAAAGACCCCATTTCTGTTTGCAATGATTAACTGTAAAACCTTTACCTTTAAGCAAGTAAACAGTATTTTCTTTTTGCCAGTAGAAAAAAAACCAGGATTTTTTGGAAAGCTCTAGTGGGGTTTGTTGCCTGAGATGATCTGCAAGAACAGGCACATGAGGAGCTCTGAGCAAGATTAAACTTCTTTCTCTGAGGACAATCTTAGAAATATCATGAAGTAAAGAAATTATAGTGACAGCAGTATTTTACTGTGAAACTTTACCCGTGATGCTGCTTTAGAGATTTGATAAATTGATATATATAGAGAAAAAAAGAATTACACAACTGAACCAAAACTGTCTCGCCATTGTAATTAAAACTTGGGAAATACCTGCCAAAAAGTAGCAAGTTCAATAAAAGGCTGAGGCAGGATAAAAACTATGTGTGCAGCCGTGGCAAATTCATTTGGTACTTGTGGCCGCAGCTCTTTCAGGAACGTAACAGATGTTTATGAAACAATATTTTCCAATTTTTAATTTGCTACAATTAAATTCCAAATTCAATCTGCATTTTTCAGAGTCAGACCAAAGGTACTCAGGTTATGATGCTGAAGCAAAACATTTCATTTTGTGCCGAAGTAATAGTATTTGGATTTGGGGGTTTGTCTGGATTTGTTTGCTGAGCTTTACCGTCTAGTACAGCTGTGGAGAGTATAGAAAAGCCCATCAGTTGTTTGGGTTTAGCCCTCTTTTAACAGTGGGCTGCAGGGGAGCTTAGAATGGTAGTCAGAAAATCTGAAATGAAAAGTTAGGAGACAGCACGTCTCCTCCAGACAACAAACCATTGGAAAAGTTGACAATAACTTGTCTTCTGTGAATGCAGTGTTGCAATCACTGACACATCTCTCCACATAATTGAGAATTGAAGTGCAGATTGATCACAGGGTATACAGCTGACAAAGCACAAAAAGCCTTTGTAATTTAGCTTTATCAATTCATTAGTATTGGACTTGTTTGTAAAGTAGTCAAACACAAAAGAAAAATATATCAAAGCTAGAGGGCATTTCCAGAGGAACTTAAGTATTTTAAAGTACTGTAAGATTATTTTGGATTAAAACCGAGGTTAAATGAAATAGATAAGACAGGAGGAGGATAAGATCTTAAAGCACTATCTTAACAAACATTATTTATTTAAAGTGTGTCCTTGGAAGCAACTGCATTCCCAGCATCTCAGCACTTGGTGATTGCATGAAATCCAGAACAGGAAGTTGCCCAGAAGCTGAAGTAGAACAGGCAGTGCGGTTCTCGTTAAGCCTGCTGGCTGCATTGTAGAAAAGTGGCCGAGGAAGATGAATGGCAAAAAGTAAATGAACTCTGTGTGAATTGGATTCCAGCACACTCATCTAGTGTTAGTAATGAAGATTGTTTTGTGACATCTATATATAACATAGGTCTGCAGTATGAAACTGCAGGCTCAGAAAAAACAGCTTATAATCAGAAATTAGAGGTTGAAGATAGATTTTTCCATCAGATCAATTGATTTCTCATCTACCTCTTCTAACTTAGCATTAAGTAATCTATTTCCCTTCTAACACTGAAGATTATGTGCCCAGTCTTCAAATCGATATGAATCTACTATATCACATTCAAAAAAAAAAAAGAAAAAGAAAAAGATGGCTCTCATAATCATAAGGAAATGCATCCAGCAGATGTCTGCTCCCTCACAACTGGAACAACAGTAAATTAGACCTAAGACAACAGAGCAGGAATCTGTACTGGCTTTTTTTTGACTGTATTATGGTGGAAGGATAAAACCTGCCAAAGTAGAACCTCAGGACAAACTTGGCAAAATCGGTTTAATGCAATTCACTGTTTCAAATTTATTCTCCTATGAAGCAGAATTTCTTTGATATGATACGATAGCTCCCCAAGTAGAGTATCAGAAAAACTCCTTGAGCAGGATTATGTTGAAGAAGATAATGTTGATCTGAACTCTACTGTTAATATTTTAGATAAGAAAGAAAACTACCTAAGCCTTTCCTTGGAAATAATAGTATACTTGAATTATAATTTCCTTGTAGTAGTAGTGCAAATCTGGTATTTTTATCTCCATCTTTATCTGCTCTGTACTAAGAAAATATTTAAGCAATTGCTTGAATGCTATTGTTAACGATAAGCTATGTGTCATAGTAATTGGCAATGTTATGACTACTACTCAGTTTGTGGATAACTTGAAGCAATATCTTTGGGAAATAAGCATGTGCCCAAGCTATTCAAAGCTGTGAAGATGTTTGTTGGGTTTCTAAAAAGAAGATTTTTCAGTTCCTACTAGGCGAAAACATGATTGAGATTTGTAAGGATAGTGGTCTGTATTACACTATTTTGGGTAACTGTATGGAAAGACAGAACCAAAATTTCAGGTGCTGCCCAGATGCAAATATGAATAAATTTGAATACTCGTGCAGAAGGTTCTGGTTCCGAGGCTTTGAAAAAGGACTGGAAATACCACAGGATCTTACTCTTGGTTTCAGTCAGGTTCTAAAAAACATGTAAAAAGTCGTATTATGCTTTTGTATTGTGTTTGCTTCTGGTCCTCTCTGGACTGCAGAATAGTGGAGGCATCCACAGGGGTGTTTTTTTTTGTCCTAAAGGTTTTATTAGAAAGTATTCTTCTGCATTACAATTATTTAAGGTCTCAAAGTAATTCCTAGTGGAGAGTCCCGCTCTCTGGTCTGGGTCCTTTCTGATGCTGTTGAAGTGACCAGTAATGGCTTTGAACTTCCAGAATGGTTGAAAGTTCAGGAAGACGTTGTCTCAGCTATGCACAGTTAGAAGATGCCCCGTTTTTGTCATCTGTACAAGATCTGTACCCTTACCCTGTCTCGGTTGCCAGTAAAGAACCCAAATACAGTGCAAGAGATGAAGGTGTCCCACCTGCAGAGATACTGCCTTCAGATTAAGTGTACACAATCTGATACAAATTTAGGGCCCCCTCAGTGAACTGCTGACCATTTTCTAATATCCTGAGTTGGCTCTAGAAGAAGGGTTTTGTAGGATCAGACTGTTAAAGATCATTTGATTCTTTCTGATTACGAGATTCTTAGCCCTACTAATATTTCTTGAATTAAGCTCAGTCCTGTGGGAGCTTTGCCGTGACCTCAATAGGAGTTTGAATTCAAAAGGTCAGAGGAAAATAGTTACATAACTCAGTTCACAAGAAGTGTGCCAAAGTTCTCATAGATATTCTATAACTAAGGTGTGTTCCAATAATCAGCAAATATCTATGCTTTTGGAGAGGAGTTTTTTCATAGAATTTATTGGAACGAGTCCATATTTCATTATTTTAAAACTGTAGATTATCGAGTCTCTAGGCATTTGGCTTTTTCTGTCTTTAGGCGTCAGAGATACTTCAAGTAGCCTAGTAACTGTATACTATGCTTTACAGTATTTCTAGATTGTGGTCAATATGCTCTTTCTTAATTGACTTAAAATGCATTGTGCATTCCATACTGCAAGGCTGACAGACATGAAGGCAAGCTATAGTTTGTAAAACTGAACAGGTTTGGATTTGATTTTTTGTTTGTTTTAAAAAACATCTGAAGTTGTCTTCAAGTACTTTTGTAGAGAGAGTTTTACAATCTGTGAGCGTTCCGAAGTAGCCAGTGGTGTTAGGAGCTGGCTGTGTGGTAGGGCAGCCGGTCAGCAGGCTGTCAGTGCGGGCTGGTCCGAGTTAATGGACTTCTCCAGCGACCTCCCGTGTCCACGTTTCTCCCGCACTGTCCCCTTCCCCACTGCCAAGGGATGCAGGGATGTCACCATGAAACAAACTGACGCAGCTCACAGGAGATGCCACCAAAGGGTACCTTGATGGTTTAGTGGTACAAGATGCACCGTTCTGCACTGATTTTTATAATCCGGCGTGTGAATATTTTGGATTTGTCTGTAAAAGCTCCATATAACATATTTTCATACAGGAAAAATAAATAGTAGAAGTTGTGTGTTTCCTTCACTTCTTTCATCATAGTGCTTCTTCAGAATTAGTCATATTATTTACTGCAGCTGTTTCTGGGCACTTTCTTTAAAGATGCTGGGAAGGCGTTGTCGTTTCTAAAGAAAACTAGTTTAGCCAGAACATTCTTACACTTTAATTTGACTTAAACGGCAACAAAATCTTTTAAAAAATGCCTATTAAAGTAAACTACCAAAAATATGCTCCAAATGTGATGTGTCGAGTAAAAATTGTGCTGAGGTGTCAAAATAAGACAGTCGCTATACTATGCCTGTAAAATGCTTTGGTTTCATTGGCAGCTGCAGAACAAATGCGGCTTGAGAGCCCCATCCAGCTCACCCAGTCGCCTTTGCTAGCTGCCTCTGTTGAGGAAATTTATCGAATAGTTTTTTTACCATGTTTTATCAATCTTTGACTTGCATCTTGAGTGCATCTGCAGCTTGTCAAGGTTCCCTGGATTAAATTACCAGCGAGACATTTGCAATTAACTTCAGCAGCACAAGCCCTGACTGCTTCCCACTGACGGCAGTCGCGAGCAGGCCGTCCTCTTCCCAGAAGAGAGGAACTAATCTCTGCTTCTCTCTGTTTGGGTCAGGTCCAAATGGGAGACACTTAGTAAGTTTAATATATGGGAAATAACTTTGATTCTGTCTGTGTAAAGACTTTATGTGGTTTGTAAAGCAATTAAGTAGGACTTAGGACACTGTTCTCCCAGACAAAAAGGCCTCAGGACAGAAAGTAAATATATGGTATTACTCTGAATATTAGTGCTGTTGCCAGGTTTGAGAGGTTTCATTTTATTATTGGTACTGTGCCGACGCAATTTTGGGTGAGAATGTACTGCGGATAGTGAGGTACTAGGCCCACCCGTGAAATATTTCTCTTCAGATATGAAGTGGTTAGAAAAATAGGAGTCATTCAGAATTAAGTTTACAAAATATATCAGACTGCTTATATGGATCGGGATGTCTCCAGTTTTCTGAAGCACAGGGGCTGGGAATAGTGCAGGTATATTCTTTCTGGATCATACAAAGCTTTTAGCATCTGTTTTATAAATTTGCAATGCCAGACAGGACATAATTTATATAACATAAGGTGTGTTTAACATTGGGTAGACTAAAACTGAACGTGTGTATAAACGACCTATCAAAACCTACATTTGAGGAACGTGAGGATAAATAATTTGAAAACTCGTATTTTACTTTGCACAGCCTTGATAATTGTTGTAGAAGTTGCTCAGGTAGCAGTCCTTCACATAGTTCTACGAAATTGTTGCTTGCCTTACCCATCCACCAAATTCAAATCCAAACTAATGGTTTGTTCCAAAATTTCATTGTATGTTTTCCCTGTAAATACTCTGCTGCCCAGAATCGTTTCCCTTGAAAACTGTTTAGCACCTTCACAATAGATATTCAAAAACAATTTGCTAGATTTTAAGTTGTTCACTGATGCACAACACTCATCTATAAAATTCTGGAGTTTTTTTTCTTTGCGTGTGTGAAAATGTTCATATTTGTACTTAATGCTGAGCTATTGATTTTGCTTTCAATTAACTTTACCTTTATTGCAAGTACTTGAATCTTTTTCTAGCATGTTTTTTCTGCCAATCTTCAGAAGTATTTAATTAAGCTGAATAAAACAACGACTCTGGTTTTCTCTTCATATTTTGGAGTATCTTTAAATGATGCTGTCTGATGGTATGTAACAATTTCACACGTGCAGTGTTGGCAATACCTGACACATTAACATGAATACACTGTAAATTACATATCTTATAGAGGCAATTGCCATTTATTCCTATTTAATTGATAACGTTCTTTTTGTTCTTTTTGATGTATTATGTTATAATAATAATGAGATAGATCAAGATGTGATGTGAACCTTTGCCCTGTAACTCAAGCTGAATGTATTTTTACATTGATTTCATGTCAATTTTCATTTTCACAGGTAAATGTTTTGGGCTTTTTCCCAAAACAAGGCTTAGGAAAATACCACGAGAAGGGGCTGTTCTTGCATAATGTGTACTTACTATGAAATGAAAAGTTCTGGAAGTCTTAAAATCTTTCCGCTGTAGATGTAATGAGTCTTATTACTAATTTAGGTACTTAAAAATATCTGGAAAGCTAATTTTGTTCGAACTTAACTTAGCTGGAAGTATATTAGAATTTTTCATATAGAGTTATTTCCCTAACCTCTGCAGTGGATCGGTACATGTGATACTCTTTTACTGACTCACCATTACTTCACTGTGACTGACTTGTGATGTTTTCCTTTCATCGAGGCGGTTATTTTCATACATGCAGTTCATGACAGAGAGTGAGTTAGTCTATTGTTCAAGTTAATATTTCTTATATTGCAGGGGAATCATCTTAAGATGGCCAAATTCCAGCTATTTACTTTGTTTTCAGAGATGAGAAGGGCTAGAAAGACTTTCTGGTCAGTTTTAACCAAGGGGGACCCTGAGTCATTAAAGATCAGACGATAATTCTGGAAACGGGGAGATAACAGAGGAGCAGAAAATGAATCAGGCAATTACCTTATGTCTAATAATCTGTGTATTAGCTGCTGTAAGGGGAATGAGAGCACATTTGTGGAAACTGTCTTTGGGAGATAGGCAGTGGTATCAGGTTTTTCCAACTTCCTCTCCATCTGCCGGAGCAGCACTATGCACTTAATCTAAAGTAGGAGTTTTGAGCAGAAGAGCAAATGGTTTTACGTGAATTGTATCCACACACTGATTTTTTTAAAGGTGGGTTGTGGTTTTTTGGTGGTAGTACTGTAAATGATATGCTGTCGTTCTAATAAGGAAATCACCTATTTGCAAAAGTTGAGCGGAACTTTTAAAAACTGGAATACCAAAACTTACCGTAGCTGTTAAATTAGCTGCAGCTTGAAGGGAAAGGAGAAAGCAAAGTGACTGATTTATGTGAAAACAAGTGGGTTAGTAGATGGTAAGGAGCAGTGTATTTTTTCCTGTGTAATATTCTTAATTTACTGTTGCATACTTAAAAGTTTTATCGAAAGTTTTGGTGCAGCTGGATGATATTTTTCACAAGAATAATAATAATACTGGGGTCTTTCTTCTTGTAGCCTAGCTTTGACATATACTAAAGTCAAATCTTCGTATATTTTTTTAGTTCTGAGTGTTACAAACTTTTCTGTAGGTTTGTTTTTTTTTAAAAAAAATCAGCTGAGAGTATGAAGTAGTCACTAACATTCAGGAGCTAGAGCATGTTGTGAGCTAGAATTGAGAAAGTTGTCAAGATTGAAAAACGCAATAAAAGGCAACTATAGTAATGGATTTATCTTTAAAGTAGTGGAGAAATGGATTTTGTAACTTTCTGTTTGCAGTGATGTAGCTTAAACTAGGATTACAAAAGCTACTCTTACAAACCATCAAACATAACTTCTAACTGGAAACACTGACCTTGAAAGTGGATGCCAGCGTTGTTTACAGAACTTCACTCCGTTGTACCACTGTATCAATGACCTTTGATTTAAATGGTCTTCAGCTGTTTTTTTTTCCATGATGTAGGGGAGGCTGTATAGAACAGTTCAACAGGAAGACAGGAGCTGTGAAACATCTTTAAAAGGAGAGCTGTTAGCTGAACTGTAGAAAATTAATTAGTGCTCTTCAGATACTTGAAATACAAGTCTTAATGTGTGGCCTACGGAGATTTTGCCATAGAATCGTAGCCCAAGCAGAACTGTTGATCAGAGTTTGTATCCTGAAATATTCCATATCTCTGGTGCAAAACATTACTGAAGGCCACTGTAAACAACACAGTTTTAGTTAAGAAGCTGATCCAGGATGAAAGATAGATGAAATCAGCTGCAGACTGTATGAGGAATTCCTCATGAGGAATTAACAGGAAAGTTTTACATAATCTTTCATGCTTTGGCTAAAAATATTATCACCATAAAAATTCTTCAGGGGGCAGAGTTGAGGTGGTAGCTGCAGAGTGATCAAAACAGAAGAGGCACGTTTTTCCTTTTTATGGGGAGGCCGCCTTCAGACCTGTCATATGATGGGTTTGAAATGAAAGTTTAATGGATTCAGTTTCTCAGACAACCATCTTTCTACAGCTCCATTATTAACAGCAGTTTAATGTTAGCCAGCTCTCTCTTTCTTCTGAGCTCTTGATAATTCATTTATTTTACTTTTTTAGCAGCAATATAAGAAAAAATGCTCAGATCATGAAGTTAAGGAAATGTTTCATATTAAAAAACAATGTAAAACCAGTCTCCAATAAATTTTGGAGAAATGTTTACTCCACAGTTGCTTGAATTACAATGTAACAAGTGTAAATAGCATGTAAATAGTGTGAATGGATTTCATATTTAACCTGTATGCAATACTATGTGAGCTGTAATTTTTCCCCCCAGCACTATGGGAGTAACGATGATGCCATTTTCATGGCTGGTGGTGTATGAAATATTTTTCAACTAATGTTCACACTACAGAGACTGTTTTGTTAATGTGTCAGAAAATAAGACCTGGGAAGCAAGTGGATCTATGATAGCTCTTGGGAAAATACACATGTAGCATGAAGTAAAACACAACTTCACAATGAAGTTGTCTTCTATAAAGAATTTTATCAATATTAAGTAAACTAAAAGTTGGTTAGTCAGCAGCAGCCACTCCCATAAGGGAAAAAGACTTTGAATCTTGCAACTTCACAAGGCGAGGACACTGCAGTGCCACTGTCCCTTCACCCAGGGTGTTCTGTTCTGAGTTCTATGCTGGATCATCTTTAAGCCTGGATATCATCTCAGTCTTCTAGTAGGGTTACAGAACTTGCTCTGTGGATCCAAGGTAGTGCTCTGCCCAGTTCCCTGTATCTTGTAGTGACCGACAGTTAAGGTATTTCAGTAGATATTGTAAGAATATGTGGTTGGCAAATATAAAATAATCCACTCAAGTTATAGGTTTTAGCCTAATATACATAGCATGTTATGAAGATCAAACTTTAAATATCAGGATGTTCCTTTGCAGCTATTTACTTTTATTAATTAAAAAAAATATATAGCTGGCGGTCCAATCCCTTCTTGAATCTTACTAAAGTGTTCCCCTCAACAGCTTCTTGTTGGATTGAAGCTGATAGGCCTATCGTGTGAAAAGTATTCTTTTTGAATTTACAGACTTTTTTTTTTTAATTACTTTCCCTATTTTTTTTAATCTTGACTTGGAATGATTGGTATTTAATCCCTGTGTCTATATTTGTCTGCATCTCTAGCTGTAATTATGGAATTTTCTCAATACGGAAGGGGGTGCTCAAAGAAAAGTAATAAAGTGATTGACACAGTTTCTGAAATGTGGCAGTAGTATTGCACTTAAAATCACTAATTTATGTAAAAGAACAGTGATATTTGCAGTGTGGTTCTCTATTGCTGTCTTTATTTATCTTAACATAATGCGCCTTTCCATTGACATTTTCTGACTGTTTCTCACCGTGCAGTCACACTGATGTTCTTCACCGAGAGGCCTGCAGCAAAAGCAGACAGACTGCTTCTATAGATTAATTCAGTTAATTCAGATGTCTGGAATATGTAAGAACAATTTAAGTTTCTTCTCTAATGTATATTACTTTGAAATTAATGGCATAAATTTAATTTTAGGCCATGCATGTAGGCTTTCTAATTTTTCCCAGTAGCATAAATAGTTGTGTATAACGCTGAAAGCATTTTAACTCTGTATTGCAGTTGTTGTGACAGGACAAAGGAGAAACAGTCTCTGGAATAACTGGGTCTTCGACCCTAAATTTTCAAAGCTCGTACCTTGAATTTGCATTAAAAGATAAATTGCCGAGCAATACACAGCCAAGGATATTAGTAGATTTTGTCATCTGTTTTAAAGGCTGTATTTAAAGGCAAATTCCTTTGTAATAAAATTGAAAATCTTTGAGTAGGGCCTTTAGGGAAAGGGTCATGTCTTTCTTGTGTACTTCAATAATGTCTGATATGGTTTCAGCCTCAAGGTATTACTATATTTTAAAATATGTAACTGTAATATTGCACAAAATTATGCACATGTATGTATGTGGCAGGAGTTTCTGACCTTAAGGACTTAAAATTATAGTCACATAGACAGATAAAGGACGTAGGAACAAGAAGGAACAGAGGCACCTAGAAGTCAGTCACTTGCCCACAATGACAAAGGGAATGCACTACACAACTGGGTATTGAATCCATATTTTATCCTTCCCTGGCTAGTGTCTGATTTGCCAAGTCACTTTTCCTTACGCAAGAGATCCTACTGGCATTTATGGAGAGCTCGTCATTCTAAACAGTGCTGCAGATCAGGGCTTTGCAGATGTTCTGGCAAAAAAATCATGTTCTGAAAAGGAGCTGGAGGAAGTAGCCAAATGGCTTCATGAAGAATAACTGGAATATTTGGCAACCCAGGGTATTCATGGGTCCCTAAATTGTTTGGTGCTTCTGCATTGTATAATATGTACTGATTTTCTGTATCTGCCTGTGTTTTGTTCTGTCTAAATCACAAAGTAGTCGATTCAATGGGAAGGAAGTGGAGAAAAACCACTTCCTTGGCATCCACGTGTGTTCAGTGTATGGTGCTGGCTGCTGAGAGCCCCATGGCAACCTACGAGAAACTGTTGAAAAAGGTTTCCAAGCTATCTTTGCTTTGTCTTTGTTTTCTTGCAGCATAAACATACCAAGTGTTCGGATGAAGTTTTCTAAGCTTGGTGGGTTTTTTGCACAACTATTAATATAACTCTGTTCTTTTCAGCAGCCACAGAGCTTTGTCCCCTGGCATCAGAGAACACCCAGCAGCGTAATGCGCCTTGGGGGATTTGATTGGGCACCAGTACGTGAAGGTGATTTCTTCTGATCAAAGTCCTTGTGTTTCTGTCCCCATCCTCTACAGCGTTGCGGAGTCGCTCAGGACGGTCCATTATCAATGGAAACTGGGCAATTGATCGACCTGGGAGATATGAAGGTGGTGGGACAATGTTCACTTACAAACGCCCCAATGAAATCTCCAGCACTGCGGGAGAGTCATTTTTAGCTGATGGTCCAACAAATGAAGTCCTTGATGTCTATGTAAGTTTCTTGTATTTAGATTAATCTTCCTAATGGGGGGGGGGGAAATAATCATTGATAATGTGCAACACTAAAATTTCAGTCAGTCCCAATACTTTGCTACTGTTTTGTTCCTTTAATTCTGAAACATTATTTTTTATATTTTACTGTTGCTTGCTGTTGCTCCCATCTTGCTGCAGATCATAGGAAATCTAAATAACAATGAAGCTTTTTTCGCTCAGATTTTACTGATCCAGTAAAACTGATTTTACTTGTGCAATAAAATAGAGATTAAGCATACAAATGTCCAGGGTTTTTTTGTGAACTGGATTTTTTCAGGATAGTTTACTACTCAATCAAATTTGGTGTAGTTTAATTTTACAGTGAACTGCAGCAAATACCTAAATCAGACAAGGCCTCTCAGAGTGATACCACCTCAATTTTGTTGAAAAGCAACCTAAGTCAAAAAACTATAGAATATGGGATTTGAAGCAGGGAAGTTTTAATACGAAGCTGTGGTAGGAGACCATAGATAATAGCCATTTCAGTAGAGAAGAGAGAAGACAAATTGCGGCTAAGAGGGGGAATCGTATTGAAAAAGCTGTTCACTTCAGATGGGACAGGTTTTTACTGCATCATATTGAAATAAAAAGTATATCTGGAATCAATTACAGCTTATTCAAAGATAAATGTGTGTGTGCTGAGATTATTATACACTTTCACGTGGTAAAAATCCGTTCATTGAAAAAACTAGATTAACTGGTGATGTGGTGGTTTCATCCAGCTGATTATTATACACTTTCACGTGGTAAAATCTGTTCATTGAAAAAACTAGATTAAGGTGATGTGGTTGTTTCATCCAGCCACAGCTTTTTTGCCCTTAAGCGCAATATGGGGCGGAAGAGTGAGTGTGCTGGGTTGCTCCATAGAAAAATGAAGAGCAAGTACCCTGATTACTCAGCTCGGAAAAGCTAGATGTTGGCAAAGTTATTCCCCATCTGCTATATGGTGTCTTAATAAAGCAATGTAATAATTAGGGAAACATTACTTCTTTGGGGATAATTTCTGATTGATTGCAATGTAAGACTGGCAAAAGCCTGGAAGATTGAATGGTTGGGCTCCTTGATTCTGCAATGCAGACTCCATGCTTTTAAAATACACGTGGTCGTGTAGTTACAGGATGCTGTGAGCTAAGGTTTGGTCTTAAGTTTTTATTGTCAGCTAATTGATGCCTGATATGTAATGACCCAGAGAGAAAAGGATCAGGAAAGGGATTAAACAGGTATTTCCAAACTAATACCATAGAAAAACATTAAGCTTAAATTTATCATACTTAATGTTTTAGTTCAGGCTTAGTCTCTTCTTTTTTTGTTTTTGCAATGAATATAAGAAATCTGGCACGAAGGGCGTAGCTTTATCAGTTTTGCTCTGTGGCTGCTGCTATGGATCGCCATATCTAATTTGACTGGACTCTTATCTGAGATGTTTCTTGTAGATAAGAGGAATACTACAATTCATTATAAGCTGGTTGTTTTGTATCTTTCTCAATATGGTGCGGGAAGACAAAAATGGATAGTGCTAGATGAAAGAAAATCAATCATCAGGATGGCACAGCCTCTCTTATGGGTTTGAAATTTGTAGCCGTGCAGATACAGATGTCTTTTTTCAGACTTTGTTTTGCAGTTCCTGGAGCATGTAATTCTTTTTTCATCCATACTCATGATCTTTATGCTCTGTGTAGAAAAATGAAGAGATTTGCAGATAGGAACTCCAAATGGCTTTCTGTTCCTTTTTCCTGAGATCATGCTGTCTTTCTTCCATTCAAAAAATACAGAGGAAAAAGCTCTCTAAGTTACAGCGGGTTATAATTAGCAAGATAAAGAGAGATGCAAGTTTTGTCCAATTGTGAAGTACACATTGCTACAAAGACTTATGTCCGCTAACTCAAAGCAAAACTATTGTATAATTCCACATATTTTCTTGCAGGAAAGCTGTGACAATGTATTCATAGGGACTTCATCATTTAAACTCTCTATAACATGTTCCTGTCAGTTATTTTTAGAAATGTGATGGAAAACCCATGGGAACCATTGGGAAGCTGTTCCTGGAACCATCTTAAGAAGAGGGTCCTGGTTCTGGGAGGTGGGGGGTACTCTTCAGCCGAAGTCATCTTCACCGTGCTCAGGTCTCTCAGGACCAAACACAAAGATGGTGTATTTTTTGGATAACAAAGTGACATGGGAAGGACCAACCCTTACAAAAAACATTGCAGGCAATGCATTATTAGATGGTTCAGAAAAGTGAACGATCTCTGAGGGACAGAGTTTAGAGGAACAGCTATTATATTTGGCAAGGAAAAAGTGATTTTGACACTAGGAAAAACAAAGGTCTGAATCCCTAGTTGGTGTTAATTGGTGTGACCAATTCAGTGAAACCTCGAAGTCTAAGTGTGCTCTGCTGGGTCATAAAGCCATTGGCATAGCGTGGCTGCTTTCTTTTTGGCCCATGGTTTTTCAGAAACAAAGAGCTGGTGCAAGCTCGAGTGTTTATTTGGTTTGCTTTGATTTGGTTTTGTTTTTTTGAAAAAAGGTACTTTAAATTAAAGTGTAATCTGAGGCTTCTACCAGACCGATTCCCAGAAAGAGTTCAGAACTTTTAAAGCAGCAGTGTCAGTACAAGCAGCACTGGTGCAATCAAAGCTAAACTAGTGAAATGAGCAGCTGATGGCATCCCTGCTTTCCTAGTGTGAGTATGCTCAGGCTCTCAGCAGCAGCAACGTAACACCAAGCCAGATGGATCTGGCGCGTGCTGCTAACGGTTTTAAAAAGCTTTCGTGAAGCCCTGTCTTGCTCAGGTCTTATTATGCCTAACTGGTTAAACAAGCAGACAAGAAGTGAGGCTGACTTTCCGAGGCGTGCTCATGTCAGCTCACATGGGCTTGTGCAGCAGTGCTCTGAAAACACTTGCCTTCATTTTTACGTTTGAAGGAGAAAAGCTTATGGTTCACGCCTGTGTTTCATAAAGAACACTTTGATAGAGTTGTTCAGCTAGCTGTAAAGCAGCGGGAGTGTGACTGCGCTTACATTACAGCTTCATCCAGTTGAAAATTAGCGTGGAAGGATGCAGGAGGGTTGCACGGTTGCTCTTCAGCTGCTCTGACAAGTATGTGGGCCTTTGTAATCTGTTCACTTGATCTTTATTGAGGCATGCTTATGGTGAGAGCAGCATAGTGATAGTAATTTTAGCTAGTTGATTGCTGAGTCTCTGTTGAGTGGTGCGGAGGTGATGCAAGGAACAGATTGATTTGTGAGCTGGTACACAGGGAATACCACATATGTGCTGTCTTCTCGTGCTTCCTTCAAGTACAACGGATAAACCTTAAAAAAGGCTGTTGGCCAGATTTGTAGATTGGAGTCTGTGGTATTTATTTTTCTCTGCTTTGTTTCTTCCTTGCTTGTGTTTCCTCAGGCATCTGTCACGCTCCTTCTGCCTGAGGGTGCTTTGGTGATCTTAGGATGTCTCTTGTGCCGCTGGGGCCTGGCTGAGCCCCTGCTGCCCTCACCAGCCCCGAGCGTGGCAGGTTTACATTTCCCAAAGAACATTTAAAGAAGCAGTTTCTCTGCCAGCAAAGCTAGCTTAGTTCACAGACATAGTAACCTGTATTTTCTTATTTTTTCCAGAAACAAGTATCTTTTTATGTATTTTTTCGAGGCAGTCATTGACCCTTGTTTCGTCCTGACCAATGATAAATAATGTTACGTAGTTGATCAGTTCAAGTATGTATTTAAGCATTAGTAATACAAGTGGAAGAAGTGAATATATGGCTGTTTTTCTTTTTAGATGATACATCAGCAGCCTAACCCAGGTATACATTATGAGTATATCATTCCGGGAGACAATGTCATTAGTCCTCCATTGCTTGCTCACAGGAGGCCAGGTAAAATGCCACTATTTCCTATTATTATACACATTTTGTTACTCAATAAGGTAATGGAGAAATTCATGCCGTTAAGTTCAGTGTAAATGCTGCCATTGATGTGGGAGAGGCCCCCATCGATGTCTGCATAGACTTGGTAACTTCAGTGAACTAATACTGGCAGGGATTATTTATGCTGTAGCAGGGAATCTGGTCACATATTTCTACTTTCAGTCATAATTTTGTTGTTAAAATGTTAACCATGGCTTTGCATGAGCTGTAGTGTTGTAACCGTGTCTCAGAAATGAAATAGAACATGATTTTTCTCTTCAGAGTTTGAGATAATTTAAAACAACCCTTCGCTGTTTCTCTTTCCTCTCCCAACTTGGGGGGATGAAACACAAAACTGTTGCCTTCCCAAGCTAAATCTGGACTGCTCGTGCTCCTGCCTGAGCTGTGGATATGTGCTGTGTTTACTGGTATGAAGTTCTGAAGGACAGTAGAAAATTTGCAAGTGAGTTTGGTCCTACTTTTAATGTTCGTGACTTGCCTTGACAAATTTCCATGTGTGTTTGCAGTCTGTTCATAACAAGGAGCAGCTGCGCTGCGACATGGGGAGGCACAGAACACAGCATGGTACACAGAAGAAAAAAAAAAAAGGCTTTGGGAAATTTTGACACTGGGTGCGTTAAGTCTACAGCGTGTTTGGAAATTCTTCAGGTTTTAATGTATTTGCTGGCTGAGACTTGGTTATCTTAGTTTAAAACAATACAGTCTTTGCAGGACACTGTTAGGAGGTCTCTGCATACGAAGAGCATATGAAAGCTGCTTTCAAGTTTAATGATGCTCCAGTTGTGATTATTAGTGGATGAAAACAATGACTGATATTTGCAAGTGAAGCTTATTATTTTACTTTTTTGTTATTGTCCATCGTCAGGGGAGCCCCTGAATGGTCAGCTAGGAATGCCAGAAAGTACAAATCATGAGGATGAGGATTTGCACAGGGAGACAGACACTCTCACTGGACAGTCAGCTGGAACTTTCCCAGTTATTCAGCCAGGAAGATTTCCTTCTCATCAGCCAGAAAACCAGGTGCCTGCTGTGCAACCACCAAGACAAAACCGAGAACACAACTGGAAACAGATTGGAAAAACCGAGTGTACTACTACATGTGGGAAAGGTAAGTGCTTCATACATCATGCACAGAAAACAGATGACACACAAGAGGGTTCCGGCGTGGGAGAGGAGAAGCGTGGAGGGAAGCAGCAATGTGACTATTTAGTAGCTCTTGTATGCACAAAGCATTGCTGGACCTGGTGTTTTGTTATCTCACGAGCAAAACACATGTCAGTACCATTATGTGTGCTTATGTTTGAATTCGTAGAAACAACAAAATTAAAAATATTAAATAAAAAGTGTTTAAATTAAAAAGGAATATATGGCATTTGCCTCTGAAAGGAAATATTTCAGGATTTTATGGCAAGCTGCTCTCCCTCACACCCTTGATACACAGCTGCTTTCCTCAGCATTCTTTGGCATTCTTTATCCTTCCATTTGGCCTCTCCAGCTTTGTCAGATACACCCTCAGTGCTTTTTGCATCTTTGTCAACAGTTTTCTGATCTTTATGGGAAGGTTTCACAGGTATTCCATCAGCCACATCTTTGCCTCATTGAATGTTGCTGGAACAGCAATAATTGACTTCAGAAAACCGAGATTTTCATAGGGGAGAAGTGGGAAAGATGAGGGATGGAAAGGGACTGGTGATTAGTGAGCTTTTGGGAAGTCACGGATACACTACTTGGAGTTTGCCAGATTAGTCTTTGCCATAAGGTATTCACAGTGACTACAGATTCAGTAATGCATAGCACAAGCAATTATTTGGAACGATAAGTTTTTGTGATAGTAAAAGTAAAATCTTTTGTACTATACACAGCCACCCATCACCATACCTACAAAATCACAGAGCTTTGAAATAAAGACGTACCAGCGAGGGAACTCAGCTGACTATCACCAGTTCATATGCGATGGGAATATTTGCTTCTTAATTAGTTTGAGAGGACACTGTGCGAATTTGGTCCAAGGCCAGATGAGTGTCTGTGTTATAGCTACAGGTATAGCTAAAAACATCCAGCAATATTTATACTAGTCAAAATCGCTTCCCAGTATATTGAGAAAACGTTTTTACTTGGAGAAATTACTGCAAAAGTGCTAGAGCTAAAATACAGCTTGTAAATGTAAGAAGACTTTTGGAAGTCAGCCTTTTTGTGGAGAAAAGGAGGGAATGTAAACCAGAATTATTTTGGTTGGCATTTGAATACAGTATGTGTCTTTAATACAAGACATATGGGCAGAATCCTTAGTTGTACTTAATTATTGCTTAGCAGCAATCAGTGAATATCACCTGCTGAGAGTCTGGATTATCATATACATGGTGAATTTTAGTATTTAGATCAGGTAATTTATGATGCAGTTGTAGGAACACATCAGGGTAAACGTATTCTTCCTGTACATCATAGAAGTCTTGGTTGTATTTCCTATGGACCTTAAGAACATTTGAACATAGTTTTTGCCATTTCTTCAGACATCTGGTAGGGGCAGTGGTATTGATGAAATATGAGTCAAAACGATGATAAGAAAATTGTAGGAAAACAGAATTCAAAGGATATCTTTCAGCCTCCTATACAGCTTAAATTTACTCCATGAAATTTAGCAAAAGAACTGTTAAAAATCAGTATCTTTTCCTGTTGTTTGGAGAATCTATGTGTGTTCTGATCGAGTTGAATTCAAAAGAAACTGGACCTTGAGCGCAGGAGCCTTATTTATGCTGTTGAGACTGTATGAATATTCATTGTGATCTTAGTGTGAAAAGCCTGTGTGAATCTCTGATGCCTCTAAGGCATTTCAAGTCAAACTAGGTTATATAGGCTGATAAAAAATGGAGAGAAAAAATTGGAATGAAATCTTGTGCTATTTAAGGCTTTGTTTTCATTTTGTATGATTCAATATAGGACACTTCCTTCTTTTTTCCATGTTTTCCTTTTTTCTGCTACTTTATTTCTTCATGCAGAAATGAAGGTGATACGTGGTCTTTAATTATGGTTTGCTTTTTGTTTGGTTGGGGGGTTTTTGGTGGGTTTTTTTTGTGTTTTGTTTTTTTTTTTTTCAAAATGAACCTGTCAAAGCTAAATAAATTTAGGAAACTTTAAGGTGGAAGAAGAAAGAAAGAAAAATTCTTATGCTACCTAAGGAAAAAGAGAGGATAAATTAACAGTTTTGATGAAGAGCTGTGAGATTTCAAAGCAGTTTTCAGTAAAACTTTGGCTTGGAAAAAAAGACTATTGTAATTTTTTTTTAAAAGTGAAAATGCTTCCCATGAGAACTGCTTTCAACTCGTGTCACAGATTTCCATTTAAGATGACTGAGCATATAGATCTGCTAGAATCTGGACAGTGTGGAAACTGCTACTGCATCCTGTCTGGGAAGTGAAGTAGCACATTATCCCTCTCTGTTGTCCAGAGAGAGGAGAACTGGTGCACTGCAAATTCCTTCAGTCCCGGAGCCATGGGAACTTCATCCAAATTTTGTCTGAAAGATCTTACAGGAGGACTACCTCACTGCATCTTGTCCAAGCACAGCCTGCACCTTAAGATGGTTAGCTACACCTTGGAAATTACTTGGGATGTGTAGTTTGTTAGTCATGGCAGCATGTTTGTTAATTATTTTAAGAAGAATTAGCAAGGACGTTAAAGAGTGTGAACTGCTGATTTTTTCCGTAGATTTCAGAAAATATAACAGGTTTTTCTGCAGTATTAGTGTAAGTTAGATGGTGAGGTACGAAGCCTTACTTTTGATAGAATTAAATTCTTGAACAAATATAACTTGTGGGAATTGTAATTTTAAATTTTCTATCCTGAAACTCAAGTGTGCAAGCCAACAGTTACCATCAACTAGAGCCACCCTTATTTTATTTAAAGTCATAAAGCCATAATTTAGAATTACTATAGATCTCTGGTGCAGTATTTTTTTGAATACATGGCTGAATGTATTAATCTCCTTTCTTTCTATTTCTTGATCAGAAGTGTAAGTTACCTGTTGGTTGATTTCAGTAAACCCAGGGTGAGCTGTTTGAATTGTTAATTTCAAAATTTGATAATACAACCTAAAAAATTATTTAGCAGTTACCATTAAATCTATATAGAGGTTTTGAGCTCTAATTAACTAATTAACCAGTTGTGGTTGTGGTTCTGCTTTTTGCCCTGCTCCCTCCTCTTAGAATCCTGAACTCTACCATTTCATGGTCACTTGCAGCCAAAGCTGCCTCTGATTATCCCATCCTTGACTTTTTCTTCCTTGTTTTTATGTATCAAGTTGAGCAGAGCTCCTTTCCTGGTTGGGTCTTGGATCACCTCTGTCAGGAAACGTGTTAATGTACTCCAGCTTTTCACTTACAAGTACAAGTAGGCACATCAGCACCTTGCTCTTTGTCATCATTTTGGTAGTCAATTTGCAATAGTAATAGAAGTAGAGTTCTGTCTTTCTGCTTTAGCATGAAAATTATTTAAAGACCGAGCATTAAATATGGAGAGTAGTAATTTTTAGGGAGTCTGTAGTCTACAGTAATGTTTAACCTGTAAGCTTTATCTTAGGAATCTTTTCAAAAACCAGGCAAAATGGATAATATTCTCATGTGTTTACTATTACATAAGTCTAAAGTAAGGAGACTCAGTCTCTTTCCAGAAGCGCAACAAAGTAACTGCTAAGTTTTCCCTCCTCTCAAGCCTGTGTTGTGACTGCTTGGATCCATTTTTTTAAATTGTCTGAATACTTAATGTTTGTACTCTCTGCACTATAAAGATCTCATGGAGACGAAGGAGCATGTTTTCTCAGCCTTTCCTACAGTGCCATGCTGTACTTCTCTACACTAAGGACTTCCCTTAATACTACAATGTAAACAGTATAGCATTCAGCTGTCACTTATATTTGGAAATTTTGGATAAAATCTCAGTCTATATTTCCTCTTGTTAAGTTATGCTTTTCCTCTCGGCACCAGCGTTGGATGCTACTGTTATGGCTTATACTGCAGAGTCTTTTGCAATGCATCATGTTATTTTCTTCTTCATTTCAGGGTCACAGTACCCAGTTTTCCACTGTGTCAACAGAATCACTCACGAGGAGGTATCCGAGAGTTACTGTGACAGCAGCACCAAACCCATTCCAGAAGAGGAGGCCTGCAACCTCTTCCCATGTCCAGCTTTGTAAGATACTACATTTTAAGTCAAGTCAATAAGCCTCAATAAGCCAATGTCATTGAGGTTTTGCATCTGAAAGAGGCTATTCTAAGTAGGAAAATAGTTTGAAGTTCTAAGTACTGTGCTCTTACTTGTGTCATAAAGTGTAGTCGATATTTTCTCGTTAGTTGTTGGTGGCCTTCTTCCCCTTCACAGGGAGCAACAGCATTCAGAGAAGACAAAAGGGATGTTGGCAACACAAGTGAGCGTAGTAATTTCACAAAATTTGTGTGATTGTTCAAGCATGCACACTATATGTGGCCTCTCTATGGGTACATTTTTTCAAGTGACAGGCTTCTGCATATACCTGTCTGAAGAAGAGGCTCTGTAGGTTATATCACTCCACATTGGATCAGTGTGCTGTAGTACCCACCTGTTCATTCCACGGTGTCATATTTGAAGATGAGATTAGGCTGATACTGCTCACAACAGCCCCCTCATAAACATCACCTCTCTTCCCCAGAATTCAGTAGTTCAACTCAAAGACTGGATCCTGAAGTGTTAGTCCTTGTTGCCAGGATGCTAATATGGCCAGCTCAGGTGTGATTTCCTTCTGAAAGGACACATGCCATCAGGAGACTGTGACTTACAATTTGCTAAGCAACTTCTTTAAAGTAGTCAAAAAAAAAAAGTCAATTCATCCCAGGGTGTGTACCAAGAAGAGAAAAGGGTTAAGTCCAGTTACTGTTATAGCAACTTTATTTCAGGTCAGCAGCTGTATTTTCCATCTCTCTTGTAGTTGCATTCTTCACTTCTCTTCTGAGCAGCCAGAGGCCACTCCTTATACCATGGAAGTTTCTAATGGTGTAAGTGCTGTTACAGTGGGAGAGATGCCTGACAAGCAATTTCCTAGTGCGTATTAGATACTCAGAACTTCTGAAGCCATTTACTTGGAGATGTCTTCTCTCACCAAGCATTTTTCCCACCTTTTTCTTTCTAACAACTCATATTAATTCATCTTCGTTTGTTTACACAAGATAATATAAACAAAGATATGTAAATATTTATTAAAAAGAATACAGAGATTTAGCTTGCTATCTGCAAGAGTTTTGAAATAAAATGTGTGAACAGTTCAGATATTTCCTTTATTTGTGTATATCTTCATGCTTGAAATGAAAACCGAAAGGGGAAAATGACATGTTTATACAAAAGTGATTAAATAAATACAGTGAAATCTTGGACTGAGATGAATATATCTAGGGATATTTTTCATCTCTAAGATTAAATGTATTTATTCATTGCTTATAATTTGCTATATCAGTTTTGCTGATGAATGAATGCCTGGATACATTACGTGGTTCTTGTGGTATTGTCCTTTTTTAGAGCCTTTGCTGCAGAAACATTTTACGTGACACATCTTAAATTTTTGGGAAGTGTCGTAAGGCAATCATTTATATTATAGATAGATTCTTTAAAAACCCAAACAGCTATTAGTGGCTTAATTAAGGTTTGTAATGTGTCCTGAAACCATGAATTGTCTAATCTGTATGTGTGCATGCAGAGGCTTAAGTGTTATTTTATCAGATTCTTTCCCAGCATCAGAATCGTGTCATTTGAGTTCTGTTAAGATCAGTATTAGAGAAATCTTTACTGAAAAATTGCACCCTCTTTTCTATTTTTTCTTTTTTTTTTTTTTCTTTAGCTGGGATATAGGGGAGTGGTCTGAGTGCAGCAAAACATGCGGCCTTGGTATGCAGCATCGACAGATCTTATGCCGGCAAATGTATGCCAACCGTACCTTGACAGTTCAGCAATACCGCTGTCATCACCTGGAGAAGCCAGAGACAACCAGCACGTGCCAGCTGAAGATCTGCAGTGAATGGCAGATTAGGACAGAGTGGACTTCAGTAAGTATGATTGATTAATGTGGGGCATAAAACCTCACAAAAGAATAAGAATTTTCTTCCAGGTATCACTAATCAAACATGAAATTTGTTTTTGCTTGAAACAGGGAAGTGGAAGGTGAAAATGTGAATCTTAGTTCAAGAAAACCCTGCTCAATTATGACCTTTAAAGTTTACTGTTTGTAGCCAGAAATGAGCTGAAAAAGAGCATTTGAATAGTACAAAGCACGCAGATGTGTGTTTACAGAAGTACACAAGCTTTCTGAGCAATGCTTTTTTTTAAGTACTATATGAAGTAGAGCTGGGAAGGTCCTGATAGGTTTGCCTGTGGTGGCCAACTTACTGCTCTTTCTCATAGCATGTAGAGTTTAGTTCCAGGAGTTACTTAGTATGTATGTATTAAGGATAGAGTCAGCCGTTGCTGGTACTGTAGTTGGTTTGACGCTATGCCAATACTTCAGATAAATGTGGATGGTACAGTTTTAAGCTTTAATTTCCATGTTCCTCACAAAAGGTTTTGCCAACCTGACAACCATCCTAGATACTTTCATGGCCTTTGTGTGAAAGAGAAAATACCCTGGTGTTTCAGGTGTAGTGATAAGCAATTCTCTTTCAGTTAGCCATGAAACAAACAAACAAAAAATTTTAGAGCTGCTGAATTATGCAGGGGGGTAGACCGTGAAAAATTCCAGCTTAAATCCTGAACCTAAACCTTCTTTCTCCTTTCTGCCGAAGCGCTTCCTTGCTCTGAATTTCCCCAGCCTGTGCTGGAGTGCGTGTCGCAGCACGCAGTGCTGTGCGTGAGCTCGCTGCAGTGGCAGCAGCAGCACAGCTTTCTCTCCACACAGTCACGGTAGGTTAAAGGCTCGTGCAGCAGACTTTGTGTGGCTTTATAGTGGGTCTGCCCCCACGGTGAAGCCTGTGTGAGTTAACTCACTCAGTTGCTGCATATCTGAGGCCAATGGTGGCATTCTAAACTTCCTCGTCATGACTTAGCTGTCATATGCTGATATATTCCTGATAAAAAAATAAGAAATATTTAGACAGACGAATGAAAAGATATGTCGGTTGGTTATTTCATTATTCGTGATGAATTAAAATCCATTTGGAGCTAAAGGACAGTAAAATTGATATTAAAGGTAAAGTTACGATTATTTTATTGTGTTGATGATGAGAAAGGGGAGCTGGTTTTGTGTGTTGTTGTATTTTGAGAAGTATTTCAGTGTACAAAGTGTTTAGAGGTTTACTGCATATGGTGAATCAAGCTAAACAAATGCTTTAGAAATTGTAACTGGTTGAATATAGATGTAATTCCAATAAAATTCTGTGATTAATTTCCTCTTGGAAGAAAAATTAAACTTCTTGACATGAGGAGGATCCATCCTAAAGAAAGGAGCAATGGAGTTTGCGAACTGGTTTCAGTACAACATTTATTTGTGTTTGTGCTTACCGAAGTACTGTTAGGTTTTCGGTTTGGAGACAGGTCTGTGATCTTAAAAGTAAGCCCACCTTAAGATTTTAATGTGCTTTCATACAAATGTCAAAATCTTTAATCTAAATCTGATTAGAAAAAATGACATTGTGGTAATTTTAAATTTGGAGTCAGCAGACTAGACTTCAAGAGTAACTCTGGACAAATTGCCCCCTTTATGGCATAAGGAGTGGGGTATTTGTTTTTATTAGTATTTTGCTATTTTATGATCTCACACATGTAGTCTGGGTTTTGGCCAGTGTTCTAGAGTGAACAGTTGAAGAAATAGCTGCAGTCTGAAGGTTGAAGTCTGTGAGGTATCTTGATATAGGGAATATATTTTACATGATAAATAACTTTGACATGCAGATATAGTAGACATGATTAAGCATTCGAAAGCAAGGAAAAAACAACGAGGCTGCCTTTGGAAGCTCTGCTAGGTACCCTTGTGTGCAGGGTACTGCAGCCTCTAATCTTCAAATTCCCAGAGATGTCCCTTTTAATTCTAGAATGTTTACAGGACACATCATAACATCTCATATGTACACAGCAGAAAATCATGTTCCTGTCTTGCTTCATGATCCGCATGCCTCACATCGTCAGGCAGAGATATCAACAGCTGCCAGCATTCTCTGAGGTTGAAGAAAAGAGAGTGGGAGAAGGGGGCCTTTACTTGTAAGAGGGATTCAGAAGCTGTGTTTCTTTGCATTTCTCTTGCTTCATATTGGCTTCTGGGTCAAGATCAAAATTATGCAGAGTATGCCAGCATTTTGATAAGGTGTTGCATGGCCTGTTGAAGATAGGGGTGATTTTGGTTTCCAAATGTATCTGCGTAGTATACTGTAGAATATTACAGTCTGGGGATATGATTTAAAACTACTAATCCGTTTTTATTCCCTATTCCTGGCAATCTAGAGTAGTTCTATAGCTTCTGTGGATGTCTTAGCGGGAATGAATGAGCTGTACGTTCCCAGCTGCCCGATGCACCACTGCCGTTCTTGCATAGAGCCCTGATGCGACCTCCCTTGTGTTACAGTGTTCGGTGCCTTGTGGAGTGGGGCAGAGGACCCGAGACGTGAAATGTGTCAGCAACCTTGGAGACATTGTTGATGATGAGGAATGTAACATGAAGCTGCGGCCAAATGACATTGAGAACTGCGACATGGGTCCCTGTGCTAAGAGCTGGTTCCTTACAGAGTGGAGTGACAGGGTAAGGCTTCTCATTATCTTTGTGCTGCCAAATCTTCTAAAACAACTTAGGTGCATCAGAATTAAAAAATATACACCTGTGCAGCCATAAAAGGAGTGATCTTATTTTCCGTGTTTATCCTTGATCTGTTAAACAGGCAAGAGCAAGCAAAACAAATCATGATCCCAAGGGCATCTTGAGTTTGTGTTAGATACAAGAATGCATAGAAAGGGCAAGCATGTGGGTACATGGCCAAACATCTGGATTTAGAATTGGCTCTGTGTCTGAACGTCCCAAAATATTGAGTGTGCTGAGATTTATTATTCTGCCTTGCTTAGCCCTGAGTCTCAAGATTCAGACTCTGAAAGTTTGCCTACTGTTTTATTAAGGGATGGAGGTTTGAGGCCCGATGTCTGGGTTTAAGTTCAAGCCCTAAAACTATTATCCTATAGCTGTGAAAAGAGCAGAACAACTTCATAAACTCAGCCAAGGTTGATTCAGACTTTTGTACTCTGTGAACATGGATGTATTTTTTTATTCCAGTGAGTCACATTCTCATGAAAGCAATAAAACCAATGGTGATTTACCTTGTTTCATGATTGGGCCCAGAGTTGTTTTTCAGTAGTGAGATTTATACACTTTCAATAAAAGGTTTACAAACATGGGCTAAGAAAACCCTGATATTTTGGACCCTCTTGTGGATGCTTGCATATCAATTTCATCTGTAGACAAGTTGAGCCTTCAGTCTGTAAAATCCTGATTGTATTTCCCTTTTACTTTGACTGGTTGTTTTCGCAGGCAAATAATGTAATTTATCATTGATGCTCTAAAATTACATCCATAACTTCACGGATTCATTATTTAGATGATTTTGTGGTAGTATTTCTGAAGGCTGGGAATGTTTAGCGCATAGGTTGTGCATTAGTTTGGACACTCAGAAGATTTTCCACGTGTTTTAGATGCAGAGAAGGAGAAAGAACTTTACATGTAGGACAGGTACCTGGTATGTCACATCATTTTAAAAAGGCTGATCAGACTCTTGCTACAATTAAAGGCCTGCAAAGTTTTCAACCTCCAGACAACTCAAATAGATTTTATAAAGGAAAAAAAAATTATACGCTAGTAGATCTTTGTTGTTGTGACTTGAACTTTTTTTCCCCAGTTGTTATTCACCCGGTGTATGCTCTTGCATAGCATGGACAGAAAGTTACCAGGCAAAGTACAGGTATTAGTGCAAATGGCAAAGTTTTTGCTGTAGGGGAAGTGGCAGTGCCTGGTTGTTGGGGTTTTTTTAGCTTGTAGAGCTGTTCTTTGTACAGTGCTATTAAAGTGATCTTTTACCAGTAAGAGAGCAAAATGCATTCTACCCTCTAAGACATCTTTCTTGAAAAAGCTGAGCCAGGTACTATCAGCTGGTGCAGTTCTACCACATAAAGCACATACATCCCAGTGAAGACCCTAGCATCAATGTTTTCTTCATTATTCTACATTGAGATTTTGTCCTCTGCAGAATTAAAAGTAGTTCTTTGTAGCTGAAGGTTATGACTGTGGAATGTTATTATGCTTATTTATATGTATTAAATGACACATAAAAGTGAGGCAGGTAATGTGGAAAATGTTGGGAGTTTTTTCTTACCACAACCATTTTAGGGTCAGAGAGTAAAGAATGGATTTTGTTACCTTCTCAGCTTATATAAGTGGACAAATTAATTTCTTCCAAATGCTTGCTACTGTAGTTGGCATTATTCACCATCACTTCTGCCAGCAGCGGGTTTGGAGTTTGATTCTTAAAGAGAATGGAAGGAACAGCTTACTTCAGGAAAAAAGTAGTTTTGGGCTAGAATGTGCAGAATCTCCTAAGGTTCACACATACCTTATAACTGGGATGTTCAGAGATGTTCCGTGGCAGTGATTCCAGTGGAAGTCAGTGGAATATAGGAGCAGTCAATAGCTTTGCAAATCAGGCCTTTGGCCATTAGCTTTCTTATTGTGCCTTTCAAGGGCTCTCTTCTAGGACCAGAAGTGTTTCTTCCTTTGTAGATGAGTGTGTTTCTATTGAAAGACAACAGGAGAATTCTGTCGTGGAATGGAAATTGGCATTCCCAGGTGTATGGACTTTGCATGTGCATTTTCCCCAAACAATTCTTTTAAAAGCTACTTTAAGCCAAGCCACACTTCAGCAATAAGCATAGATCAGTGATGGGCAGCCCCAAATGGTTCAGATAAGCAGCCGAAAGCTCAAATGCTTAAAGAAAGCTTGTTCAAACCTCTTGAGTCTGCAAAACTGTGGTGGAAATCTCACAAGAACAGACCCTCTTTGTGAGATTTATTACATGCTTACTTCAAGTCCCAGCTGGAAATACCACAGAACAGTCTTTCCCATTGTATTCTGACATTGCGGCCATGGCTAGAAATAAGAGGTAAAAGAACTTACCCTAACTTTTGAGAACCTTGGAACTTTGAAACGGTTGAGTTCAAGCTTGGTTACAGCCATAAGAGAAGCCTGGCCTGTACTTTCTGAACCCATTTTGCAAACATTTCACGTATACTGTTGCACGTGCAGCAAGTGGAGATTTCCAGAGGCCTGTCAGAGATTGGTTAGGCACATACTTTCTCTTTCACCAAGGGATATGTCAAACTTCCACGTCCAGATTTATGTGATGCATGGGGCATTGCAATATAACCTTGGTTAATTAGCGAAACATCAAGAAAAAGCACAGTAACATAAAAATTACACTTGTCTTTGCTGCCAGCAGATGTTCAATTTCAGGATTTGATATCTGTGATAAATATTTGTGCAGAATTTGACAAGTATATTCTTTAACACGGGGAGAGAAAGAGATGAGTAGTCACAACTGAGTTTTAACAAAAGGACAAGATCTAATCTAGGATTGGTGGAGAGATTTGGGGTTTTCTAATTTTATGGAAACCTTGCAAAATTTTAATTGATGCAGAACCATGCTAGTTGCCTTCATTTTCATTAATAGTTTCTGTGGTTCTGAATTGGAAGATTATGTAATTAAATTTCCCTAAATGTAACTTCGGCAATATGACATATATACACTTAAAAGCCCCTGCAGAGTACATACAGAGTTGTGTGTGGGAGTTGTGTCTCCTTCCCAGGGTGGGCTGTGTATGTAGCTTTACTCCATAAATAACACTTGGCTGCCTTCTCAACATGTTCTCCTGCCTTGTTTTCCCATAACGTATATTTATTTATTTTATGGCCCACCTGTTTTCCCCTATGGTATTCACCTTCTTGGATTCAGTTTCTGCACAGACTGATTCTTTATACATATAATTAATCCTAAGTAATTAAAAAAACCTCTGTGTTCCTAAAACAATAGTTCTTGATTTGAGCTATTTTGATAGACAGGTATCAGAGTCCATTGTATGTGTGTTACACACAGGCAAAGCTGTTACCTGCAAAGCTTCTGAGTTGTACAGCCGCCATGTGCACACTGGTGGAACATGAGAAGGAAGGAAGGAAAGCGATTCATCCTTAAGAAACAAACCCTTACTTTCGGGAAAGTATATGCTCTGTTACTTGTCTTTGAAGTAGAACTAGATAGCAAATTCTGATATCCCCCAGGCTCAATTGTGAGAGAAAGGGAAATTTTTACTCATTTCAATGGGGAAGATTACAGGTTAAAAGTCTCTAGCAGCAAAGTGAGACTCATCTTACTTTGTACGCGCCTGTCTTTACGTTTCTTGCTCTATCTTGAGTATCAATAACAGAATTAACTTAAGCTCCATGGCTTTGTCTTCTACATGATCTTTAACCCCTTTTGATGGTAGAGAGTCTGGACAAACTTTTGTGATATTTTTACGTGCTTTTTTAGAAAGATGGCTTCCTGTCTCATAATTCTCTTAAGATGTCATACTGCGTTAAAACGGCAGAATTCCACCAAACTGCATCCATTAATCAGTAGAGTAAAGCTGGTGAACCTTACTGAACCTAGCAACAAAATTGGATTGATGGGAGCAGATGAGATTCTTGCAAACATTTCACATGACTGATTCTTTGACAGCTCTAATTGCTGGAAAGTTTACTTCTCCTGTGGGTCAGAAGCGGGAAACTTCATTCTCTTGATTTACAGCAATGGGAGACTCGCCAGTGTTTCCTTCCAGCTAACCGGAGCATTCCTCTCTTGCATTTTTGTTTATTCCTTGTTGCCATCTCCTCTGTTCATTTGTTTCTCGTTTTATGTTTAGAGCGTACTCAGAAAAGAAGCCAAAATACAAACAATTCTTAGATGTTAATGAGATTCTGAGGCCAAAATAAAATCTTGGGAAGAAAGAAAAAATGCTGCCCATAAGGGAACAAAATCAAAACAGATCAAACACATGCACTAGATTTCACTCTTCATTAGAAGGAATAACAGCAATGCTTCTGTAATATCTTCCATTAGAGAACTTTAGTATGCTTTGTAAAAGTCAATGCTTTATTCCTCACAATCCTAAAGCATTACCTAACCAGGTCCAAGTGGGTTTGTTGACCAGTCAAATGTGGAACCACCAATGAATGTTGTAGCTCACACTCTTCTTTCACTGTTTTTTATTTAAGTATGGATAGCTCACATAAAATTTCCTGGATTCTGAAGAAAAACAAAGGAAAAAAGACCACCATGGAGTTTGTACAGGCATTTAGTTACTTTTGATTATTTTTGATTATCACCATTTATTTGTTTTCAGTATAAAATGAAAACAAGATAAAATACTCATTTCCATTGATTTCATGTGGGAATCACATGGAAATAAAAGTTTTGCATTCTTTATGTATAACTATGTAACTCATTTCGTGATTTGCAATGAAACATTCAGCCAGGAGAGTTTTGAAGGAGTCGGCGATATAAGGGTGGCGAAGACCTACAGGGATTTATGTTTTCTTCTCTAGAGCTGATCTCTTTTTGCCACAATTCAGCTGCTTTAGATGAAAATCAGCGTATAAAAGTCTGCATGGCAAAGAGGAGCCTTGCCAGCTAAGGGCCACAGTATCCCAGTTTGGTCAGGCAGGCAGGCTCATGGGTGGCAGGCAGGGGCAAACAAGGGTCCAGGTTCTCAGGCAAGGATCACAGTGATGAAGCAGGTCCAAGGTCAAGCTGGGAAATCAATCCACAGCTCAGGTCCAGTGACAGTACCCAGGGTCGGACGTAGCCCAGCGATGCTGGGGCAGGTCCATGGTGATGAGGCAGGGTCAAGGTCAAGCTGGGAAGTGAGTCCAAGGGTGAGGGATCGTTGAGGTCCATGCCCAGGCTGTGGCTGGGGACGAGCACATCTCTGATAAAGCTCAGGCAGGGACTGATGGACCAGCGCCAAGGTTGAGTGGAGACCCTGGGCCACGGGCAGGGGCGTGGGTGGAGGCCCCAGGTGAGGCTGGTCAGGGCCAGTAAGGAAAATGGTGCGCTCAGGCCCTGAGAAGGCCTTACAGCGCTGAAGGCAAGTGGTAGTTATTGTATGAGCCCGAGCAGTGAAGTCTGTTCCCTAATGTTACTTAGCTCAGAGAGCATTAGTAATATGTAAGTACCAACAGTGTTACCAACTGCATATAGAAAAAGTAACAGTGCATATGTAGAAGCAATCATGATCCAGCTGAAGTGTCCAAAAATTCTAGGACCGTATTTCAAAACTTTTGTTACCTTGGAAGGATACCGTGGATCTGCTAGACTAAATACAAGGATGGTTTGACTTCTGATCCAGCACCTCCTGTATGCATAGATGCACTCTAAAGGGATAAAATTTAAATCCAGATATCAGAAAGTGTTTTGGCAATACATAAGGATATTTCTGACTTACACGCTTAACGCTCCCCCGCCTTTTTCCTTTTTTTTTTTTTTTTTTTTTTTTTTTTTTTGTTAAGAAATCAAGGCTCCTCTCAACAGTGTTATGTGCTTTGAAAATCTGCCCTCAATCTTGGAACTGCAGCAGAAGCGAGCTTCTGAAATACAATTCTTAGTTTATTATCAGGAAAACAAAGGTTACATAATCTTTCTAAAATCCCTTCTGAAAGGGATTTTCTCAGAGTAGGTCAAATACTGCTAAGGAGTTTCATAAATGTTTTTCAAAACATAGATCCTCATTTTTATTTTTTTGCAGTAGTGTAATATCAGGAGGATGATTCATAAAAAAACTCTACTATTTTGTGGGCAATAATTAAGGTTAGGAAGGTTAAAGTGTGGTAGACAGAAATCCTGCACAAATGGGGACGTTTTGCTGGAATTCAATTGGTTGTTATTTAAAAATGTAATTAAGGCTGGCAATGATGCTGGGACTGGGGTGAAAGAACTCTTGAGTTCTGGTAGCTTTCCCGCAGCTCCGGTTGAGGGCAACGAGTAGGGCCGGCACATTAGTGAAAGGGAACGGGCACTGTTCAAGGGGTTTTTGCTCTGCCATACCCTGTGGCTGCGACAAAAATCCAGGCTTCCACTTGCAGTTTCCCAAGTTTGCAGGAACCAGCCTTATTTTCCTGGACTGCTGTTGCAGTTGTTTTCTGACAACTATCGGAGCACTAGATTAGGGTTGGGGGTGGGTTTTTTCGTTGGTTTTTTTTTTTTTTTAGTTTTAGTTTTCAATGGGAATGGAAAGCTTCTGAAACTGAACTCATGAGGGAAGGACCTCAGGAAGAGAAGAAATGGCAGACTCCCTAAAACTAGGGAGGGGGTTCCACAAACTAAGGTTTCTGAGGAATTTCTGCCAATTAAAACAAGACAGTGAAACCAAATATCTTTAATAATAGGACCAGAACAGAGAAGTTGGAGCTTGTGAAAGTTCCTCATGTCATACCATGTTAGGTTATGGCAGTTACTATGTATTAATGCAACAAATCAATGGCACAAAATTGAAAGTAGTGGGTGTGTCAATTGGGAAAACCGAGGGGAGATGATTCATTATCCAGACACTCCCTACTCCCTGCCTTGGGCTTTGGAAATCATGGCTTTCACATGGAAGATTTTTACTGAGAGGAAGAAAAAAACATGAAAAACCAAATACTTACGCAGAAACATTCAGGTTTAAGTTTGCTTTGTAAATCCTTTGAGGGTAGTTAATCTGTAGTAAAATCTTTCAGCAGAGGGTGGGACAACCCTATACCTTCCTATTTGGTATTTCCTTTGTTATTTGATATGTAAGCCTAGTTCATGCATAACCATTTAAAACATAAGACTGGAGGTTTTCTGGATGACTTTATAGACTAAACTTGTTCCCAGCTCCGGTTTGCAAAGCAGAAAAGCAAATTAGATTGTCAAATGAAAATTACTTAGAAATAAGAAAAGTATTTGCAGAGTATAGGCATAGTTCTCTATGCGTAATGTAATTGAACATCCTTGCCGAGGATAAAATATGAACGGCCCCAAAATTTATTTCTGTGCAGTGTGTTTGAAAGGTAGCCATTCTATGGGGCTCAGTTAAACAGTCAGTTTAGTTATGAGTGGACTGTTTGAAATGGGTTGAGTTTCGTTTAGTTTTAGTTTACGTAAACAGGAAAATGTTCACGACTGGCACAATTTATATCATTCTTGCATTTTCAAGATTTTGCCAGTTTACTTTGAAAAGACCTCCATAGCCACCAAATCTGGTTTGCTGAGGAGGTGAGTATATTTTGCATATCTGTGTGAAAGTGAAAATTTTGTTGTGCACCACCATCACAAAAAGGTTCATTAGGTTACTTGCAGGCATCATTTAAGCGAAGCTTAATTATTCAGTCTTGCAGATGGAAGAAGAAACCATTCCAAAATACGAACAATTTTTTCCTGTGGAGTACATAAGCATCTCTTTAAATTCTGAATTTCTCGTTATTCCAAAATTGTATTTTGTTTGTTAAAAAAATGACTTGTAAAACATCGAATCACTTTTTTAGTTTTCTAGGGATTCCATTTCAGTAAAGCTTTGCCCTTCTATTTGAACATCTTGTGAAAGAAACCAACTTGCTGACAGGAAAAATGTTTTTCTGTACTGTATCTGTGGAATAAATACAATGGCTACATGTTTCACACAAATAACCAGTATTCTTCAGTGCGAGTGAGTAAAGAGCAGTTTGCAACCAATTGTACATTCAGTCACTGGTCTCTCTTGAGAAGATGAATGACTGTGTTGGTTGATCCTGTTAATAATAGTGGTGCTGTCAGGGCATCTGCTGCTCTGTAGCTCAACTCCTGGATGTGAACCCTTACATTATTACCAATGGCAGCCACTTCAAGCTAGTGGTCAACTCTGTCTCATCAGTTCTCTGAATCATTCTTACTTTTATTCAATTAAATTTAAAAAAAATCCAATACCAAGTTACATTTATTCACAAGGAATGTACTGTTCGTTTTGGAAGCAATACACAGTTTCTCCTAACTAGTTACATTGCATGTTAAACATCAAACCGGAAATGTCAATCAAATGCATCTTTTTCTCCCATATAATACATCTTTATTTGTGGTTTTCTTTGCATGTGTAATATAATTGTTTGCAATTGTTTAAATTCAGCTATATACATAACTTTCAGTGAGCTACATATGGGTTTTTCTTTATTTTAATGGTCTAGACATGAAATGCCAAATGCATTTTATAAGAAAAAGAAAGGGAAGATTAAGAAAGAATGAAGCAACCTAACACAAGAATTGATTATTTCCCTGGCATGTTTTTGTTTTTTAAATGTCAGTACTTTGATGCTAACCAGAATAGTGGAATATCAGAGACTTTCCCACTGAAGTAGATAAATGACCAAACTGTAAGGGCATAAATGGAATTTTTCCTGTGTGATTTACAGGTGACATGCATACTGTCTCCAAATATGTGACATAAGAATCTGCATATCACTATTTTTTAAGAGCTTTCAGAATTTAGCAGTGAAAAGTTGAGAATGGTGAATGTTAGTTACTGGGAAGTCATATTATTAGAAAGCAACATTGAATTTACATAAACTTCTACAGCCACCTCTTCTGCTAAAACTAATTAACAACTTACAATTGAAACAGGTTGGGCAATAATTAGCGGTAGTTACAGTTATGTGCTGAGGATTTACCTGAATCTTTTGAAACCACTTGTCAAAAATTCTATATATTTCTACTTTATTGTGCTCTCATACTCAGTCAGCTCGTTACATGGAAAAGTTCCAGGACGCCCTATGCAGTCATTTTACGCCCAGTGCCACAGCCCTCAGGGTCCCCTACCCTCACCTGCTGGCCAGCTTGAATGGTCGGAGGAGAAACTCATAGAACAATTCACAGGCTGAAATACGACTGCTGCCTGAAAAGCAGTTTATTGAAATTATCCCCTGTCAGATCTATTAATTGGTATGCAAATAGATGAATAAAATGAAAACAGAAAGAATTTACACACAGGAAGAAGGGAGGAATAGTAAGACAGCTAACAAAAAGCTATAAGAAATAGTTTTCTTTCTTCCCTAATCTTTCAATTTCTTTCTTTTGTGTCTGCAAAGGATAGGTACTACTTGTAGTGTATTCAAAAGTATGAAACTGTAAGATGATTTGCTACAGCTGAATTACAAGTAAAAATAATGGGCTTTGCATAATTTCATTTACTTTTTGTGATTGTTGCTTCTCCTCATTTCATTGTGCAGTCTGGAGGATGCGACCAGTGAACATGTTCTGTCTTTTGCTCCCCAGTGTTCTGCAGAATGTGGTGACGGCATCCGTACACGTTCTGTGGTTTGTATGACGAACCACGTCAGCAGTTTGCCTCTGGAAGGCTGTGGCAATAACAGACCCTCTGAAACGACTCCCTGTAATAATGGGCCCTGTGCTGGTAAAGTGGAGTGGTTTGCTGGGAGCTGGACACAGGTGAGCTCTATATCTAACACATTTATTTGTTTCCTGCTGGTATTTTAATTTAAAGAAATGTATATTTGTGCCATAAAGATGTGTGCCATAAAGTATTTCAACATCTCTGGAATATTCGGATAATTTTTTTCTGTATTTTGCTGACTTGATGCTCAATACTTTTCAGCACCTACTTTTTTTTTACTTTAATGAAAATAAGATTTTGTTCCTCTTTTCCTCCATACCTTCATTTTTATTTCTCATCTGCTGACCCAGTGTATTTATAAAATGAAAGATAACAGAAAGCTGTTTAGCATATTCAGGTGAACGCTAAAGCAACAGATTTGCACTTTTTAAAGTGGAGCCTTTGTGATCATACATACCTGTGGGGAAAAGGGATAAATATCTGGGAATTTCCAAAAGATAAATAAGAGAAAAAACAATGGGTAAACCCAAAATTTAGCTTCAGGATTGTTGTGCTGAAAATCGTAATAGGTAAAAAGAACAAAATCAGGTTTGTGGCCTGTATCCTAACGTTCTTTCCTCAAGGTAAATTCTTCCCTTGATCCACCTCTCAATAGTCATTCTAAATAAACATTTCTGCTGTCAGGAACAACATCATTTCAGAAGCTGTCAGCTGGTGCCCGGAGATTTATGCCCCTTTGTGTAGACTCCCATACAGCCTGGAGAGCCCTTCCAACTGCTGGTACCAGCACTTCATCGAGTTGTGAGGGAAAAGGCTCTTGGCTGTGCCATTAGCTCACTGCATTTCAGATTCCAAGATCCTTCCAGGTGATACAGACTTGGAAACTAAACTGGTGCGGCTGAGATGGAGGTTACAGGGCTACTGCTATGCTAATGCTTTCAAGTGTAAGTGAGAATTATTTGTATTGTATAAGAGTAATAACAAATACAGATTTAAAACACACTTAGCTGCAGTGCTAACAATAGGTAAGATCTGGGCCTTGTTACTTACACCACTCCATGCAGGTGAATAGGAACCTTGTGCCATTCTTGCTGCCAGAGAGAGAAGCGTTCGATAGGGTCATCCTAACCCTCCCCATTCTCTTCTGAGTAAGAAAGTTTTCATCCTTTACAATTTCCTGTTCTTTTAACTTAATTTGCTTTGTTTCTTTGCATGAGATTGAATTGTTTGAGGCATACCAAGGGTACAAAGTCTTTGCTGTATGTTGTCTGAAAGAAGTGTCTGACAACATCTATTCTACTGGCCAAACCCAAAATGAAAGCAGCCAGTCAGTAGACCAGAGCAGGAGGGAGCACTGGTGGATGACCTTCTGTGTTCTGCTCCGCTAGAGATAAGGCTGAGTGCTAAGATACTGTCTTTTGGAGGAACCATTAAAAGAGAGCAGTGAGGGAGATGTTCAGTGTTAAAGAAAGTGCAGTTACGTTATTTCCTGTAGAATTTTTCATCTCAAGGTTCTTCATTCAGCTCAAGGTTTTTGTGGGTATCTGGTAAAGGGATCATAAACTCCACCCAAAATATGAACAAAATCCCTGCTTTTAATAACATTTGATTGGTTTAGGCTAGAAAAAGCCTTTGAAAATCACTGGCCTTTATGCAATGTAGAAACCAGTATGTTGCTGGAATAATCTTCTAAAAACCTTTTTACAAGTGCCAGGAACAGTATTGTGTGTGTATTTAACCTTTAAATGGGCAGTAAGAGTCCATGTGAGTCAAATTTGCTTTTCAGAACTGGAACCAACACTGCATCACATAGATACTTGCAAACATGAAAAGAACACCCTGGCAGATCAAGGCATTTTCTAAAAACCACACAGAATGTGGGGATTTGTAAAGCTGCAAAACTGTGCTCTAACCTTATAACCCTACAGTGCAGTGCATACAATGCTGCTTCAGCAAGAAGCAGTAACTCTGTTTATGGAGAAAGTAAGTTATGCTTCTCTTTTTATTAGAAAAATAAATACCAATTTATTTTTGGAGCTACAGGTAAAATTACACTTTGAGATTTCTCCAAGCTTACAGTCATACATTGTCTTCTTCACAAAAATAATTAGATATATGTTTGAGTCTGTGGTACAATGTGGAATAAAAATTCACAGAAGTACAGTTTTAACTGCTGTAACCATTTTTAAGATTAAAAATTAAATACGTTATTTCCTGACACTTACAGTTGGTAGTCACTTGATTGATTAATTAAGTCATTACTATATCCTTCAGCATGTTCTTGTCCTGGTTCCTAACTGGTACTGCTGGCTACTATGTTAGTACTACATACCAATAATAATGATAACAACAACAAGAACAACAACAACAGCCCAAACCTTATCTAGACTATTCTGGTTCTGAGAGAAAAACCCTACCACAGGAACTTAAGGAATACTTTACCCTTTTCCTTTCTCTTCAAGTCAGATGTGTCGCTGCGATGGAAAGAAGGCATACAGTTGAGTTCATTTTACTGAGGAAAAGTAAGGAATCAAAGTAAGGAACTATAAAGATAAGATAAATGTAAAGATAAAAGTAAGGAAATGGATTTTGGATGTTACTGTCTAGGTATGTGTCCAAGAATAGGGGAATAAGCAAAACTTTACAAATTTTCCTGTTTGAATATTAATTTAAAATGCAAGTGTATGTGTGCGCGTTTTATTTCAGAAACAAATAAAGTGGAGAAACATGTTACTTTGGAAACAAATTGAAGGACATAAGTAGGATAAAAATTCCACCACTTTTTTTGTTCTTTGATACAGTGCTCTACTGAATGTGGCAGTGGAACTCAACAGAGAGAAGTAATTTGTGTTAGGAAAACTGAAGGTAATTTTGATGTTTTGAATCCCTATGAATGTTCATATTTGGAGAAACCTCCCAGCCAACAATCCTGCTACCTCAAACCCTGTGGATCTAAGTGGTTTCATACAGAATGGAGCACAGTAAGTCTGTCATGCTTTTCTAGATGTAGTTTTGTTTGATACATCTTTTTCCATGTATATTGAAAAGGAACACCATTTGGATAAAACCATTGATCATGAACTTGATATTGTCTTGCACGGAATGATACTAAAAAGAAAGCATACACTTTAGTACCCAGTGGAGCTTAGGAAAGTTAGGAAGTATCTTGACCAGATGGAAACACTGCATAGTTGTCTTTTCATCACTGATCTCTTCTTCCAAGAGTCTTCCTGGTTTATAAAGTTGGTTTGTCCTTTAATGAGACTATGTAGTGCACTGCGCTAAGAAGTTCTTTTTAGATCTCTACTTTCATTAAAATTAAGGAGCATTTAATAAAGAATGAGCAATGTGTTCAGGTTTTAAAGCCAGTTTTACCATAATATTTTACTGCAAATTCTTCACTGTAATACTTAGAACTTTACTGAGAGAAAACTTACTGTAGAGCTTCATGTATCTTCAGTTTCTCCTGGAAGTGGACCAGCTACATTCACCAGTGCCACAGATGCTTTGGTTTCATCTGTCTTTTCATCATTTCCTATACCTGAAAAAGCTTACTGAATTTTTGCAAAAATCAACATTTTTCTCCTAAAGGAAAATCAGGAAGTCCATTGTCGTCTTAGAAAGAAAAATGGTGGTGTGAAAACTACTTAGATGAAATAATTTCTAATGCAGTAACTTAAACCCTTCCTTGAGCCTTAAATCAAATTCAGAATGACAGCTCTGAAATGTGGAAGCACCACAGATATCTTCAGTTTGAGCTCCTTTAGTCAGAAACCTGTGGAAATACCTCATCCACGTGACATCAGAGAGAGAAAATATTTTGGTTTTCCCTTTTACTAAATGCTCGATTATTTGACTGGCCTACTGGAAAGCAGAAAAGAAGGTAGAATGGTTTTAACAAAATAAATCAGCTGAAGGAAATCCCGATGTTTCTTCCTTAATTGCAGGTATAGATGTTTATTTGAAAACAAACATCCAAGTTAGCTGCATAATAAAGCCATATAGATCCAAGTATGTTCTGTTATGTTGCTGGAAATTCTTTGGATTCTTTACTGAGCTGTTAGTTTAGATTAAATAACTTTCCCTTAGCAAACCCTTTAGCAAAGCCATTTTCCAATGTGAACCTGCAGGTGTGTAGCCACAAGAGATACAGCCATCTGCATCCACTGAATGCAGCAGATATATTTTCACTTTCAGAAGGAATCTATGCTCTCTTTGGCAGCCACAGAAGAAACAAGGTGCTAAGTCAGAATCTGATAGGTGTTTAGAGATCCCTAGTTACTGTGTAAGTGCCTACTTCCCAAGAAGTGGTGTCTAAAACTCCTTAAAGGTATAAACCTTTGTGACCATTTTCACTGTAGGAACAAATATGTATGCTAGCTGAGATTTTACAAGATCATATTCTAAGTGTTTTTCAGTTCTCCTTCTGATACTGTTACTGTTATCAACAGGGTATTGTGGTATTTCTTACTGTTAGACCTGAAGAGAAAGGATTATGGGGTTAGCTGAACCAGCAGAATAGCTGGTTCAAAGCCCCTGTACCAGGTTTCCAAACTGTCCGGTTCATATCTTCAACAGATTTTTTTACATGACCTAGGATAAATGGCGTGGCCTCTCAGTCGTGGAGATTAAATAGCTGGCTAACACAGAATGGTGGGGTTTGTGTATAGCGTGTTGTATATAAAATTTAAATTCTCTCTTGGTTCCATTTTAAGTGCTTAAGATCCTTACAAACCTGAACTGAAGTTCTTACTGTAGGATGTGGGATAATTACAATACTCTATACAGGCATGTAACAAGAGTAATTCTATAATAAAACAAAAGTGTTCTATTACTGTCGCCACAGGGCTATGTCTTTTATAAAGTGGGGAAAGGTTGTACTTAAAGATGAAAGAAGAATTTAAGACTATGTTATTGAGAATGCTTTACTTGGTTCACTACAATATCTGCTTTTGTGACAGTGATAAGTTGATTGTGCAATGTTAGGAAAAGAAATAATTATGCCAAAAAGTCAGAAAGAAAACATTCTTAATAGTTTGGGGCTATTAAGGTTTTAATCGTTACAAATGACCCAGGTTTAATTAAGTTTGTGAGCATTTAGGTCAAACTGGACAGCGAGCCAAATCTCAAAGACCACACTCAGGCAAAATTCTTGAAGTCAACAAGGGATTTGCTTCAGTATGGGCAGAAATGTGTAATAATTAGCTTTAAAAATACCATGACAAGCAAGTACAAAAGTCTCTGGCTTCATAACAGACTTTGAAGGAGCACAGAAATACTTTCTTTAGAAATTCAAAGAAACCTATTATGCTTAGTAAAATTGTTGTGCTGCAAGAAGTGAAAAATAATTGAAGCTAGGAAAAAGACAATTAAAATTATTCCCGATTGTATATAAATGGAGGCAAAAGGGCAGTGGAGGGCAGTGCAGTCAAGTAGAGTTTGGTGCGGGAAGTTCTTAAAGTAAGTAATGTGAACACTGTGGAAAGAGTACATTTGGACAGGCTGGATCAGTTCGCCGAGGCCAATGGTATGAGGTTCAACAATGCCAAGTGCTGGATCCTACACTTGGGTCACAACCACCCCATGCAGCGCTACAGGCTTGGAGCAGAGTGGCTGGAAAGCTGCCTGGTGGAAAAGGGTCCAGGGGTGTTGGTGGAACGTGGGCTGAATATGAGCCAGCGGTGTGCCCAGGTGGCCAAGAAGGCCAACAGCATCCTGACCTGAATCAGGAATAGTGTGGCCAGCAGGACTGGGGCAGTGATTGTCCCCCTGTACTTGGCAGTGGTGAGGCCCCACCTCAAATACCGTGTTCAGTTTTGGCTGCTCACTACAAGAAATACATTGAGATTCTGGAGTGTGTCCAGAGAAGGGCAATGGAGCTGGTGAGGGGTCTGGAGCACAAGTCTTAGGAGGAGCGGCTGAGGGAACTGGGGGTGTTCATCCTGGAGAAAAGGAGGCTGAGGGGAGACCTGATCGCTTCAACTACCTGAAAGGAGGTTGTAGGGAGGTGGGGGTCGGTCTCTTCTCCCATGTAGGAAGTGATGGAACAAGAGGAAACGGCCTCCAGTTCCGCCAGGGGAGGTTTAGGATGGATGTTAGGAAAAATTTCTTCCCTGAAAGGGTTGTCAAGCATTGGAACAGGCTGCCCAGGGAAGTAGTTGAGTCACCATCCCTGGAGGTATTTAAAAGACTTGTAGAGGTGGTGCCGAAGGACATTGTTTAGTGGTGGTTTTAGGCGGTGTGAGGCTAATGATTGGACTCGATGATCTTAAAGGTCTTTTCCAACCTAAATGATTTTATGGTTCTATGGTTTGGGAGATAAGTAAAAATAAGCAGAGAAGAACAAGACCAATTAGAGAAGCAAGAAGCTAACTAACAAATTCAGAAAGGGAAATATTCTAGCATGCTTTCAGTTGCACAGTGTCTACCACGTTTACTTGTCCAGTTGTTACCCCTGTGGTCAAAAATGTTTTTGAACTTTTAACAACATTGCACCTATACGTTAAGGACTTTACAGTTAGAAAACAAAAAGTAACAGAAGTGGTGAAGTTGATAAAAGCTACAGTGATACCTGGGTCTGGCTTCAAGGTTCCCATTTTTTTCTTTCTGTGTTTGCATATCTCATATGGTCTTCATGAACTTCAGCTTTTGTGTTTCAGTGTTCCAAATCCTGTGAAGGAGGATTTCGGGTTCGAGAGGTACGATGTCTATCAGATGACATGACAGCCAGTACTCAGTGTGATCCACAGCTTAAACCTGAAGAAAAAGAACCATGTAACACACAAGATTGTATCCCTGAAATAGGTAAGGAAGAGGAAGCTTCTGTTTTAACTATGGAACTCCATCTAGTGGAGAAAATATTTCATAATCTTACAGAGGTTTTAGAGTTTATTTTCTTTCTAAAAAAGAAGTGGACAGGTACCTAAGTGAAGAATACTAAAGACTGTCCTATCATCTTTATTCAAGACAAATTTTGCGTTTAAAAAAACCAGCAACAAAACCCCCTCAAAATCCCACAACATGATAAATGGGGATAGGTACATTTCTTCCATGGTTTCATCTATCTTTATATTAAATGTAGAAAATCTTGAGTAAGTAACTTGCATAGGCAGCCTATTTTAACCTGACAATGAACATTTAAACATTTAAATACATGGTAAAAAGAGAGGTGGTTGGTTATTTGTTGCTCTGATACTGTTTTCTCCAGTTTCTTCTCTCTTCCTGTTTCTCCACAGATGAGAACTGCAAAGACAAGTACTACAATTGCAATGTGGTGGTTCAGGCCCGGCTCTGTGTCTACACCTATTACAAAACAGCCTGCTGCGCATCCTGTACCCGTGTGGCAAACAGACAACCAGGGTTTCTAGGACGCAGATAACAAATACTCTTCTACTCAAAGCCGCAATGTCAGTCTTCGGATGGAGCTTGAACAGTGTTACTGTTTTGACTACATGAGGTTTTAGCTTCTTAGAGATGTTTTTTTTTTATGTTGCTGAGTACATCAAGACCATGGTTAAATCTCACACCCTTTCAGTTACAGTTACTGTGCAGTTATCTTTTAAAAAATGTTTGTTGTAAAACCATGATCTTTCCAAAGCATTAATTTTTAATGATGCTATTCTTTGCACCTGCTCATCAGATAATTATTTAAAGAACATACCAGTCTTAGTATTGTGAAGTTAGTGAAAACTAAATCAATCACAGGCAATTACTGGAGATATTTGACCAGTATGGATGCAGCTGCTGCATTATTTTCTGCTTACTCTTTCTTGGTATTTTGAACTGCCTTAAATCAGACAACTAAATCAATGAAACGTGCACATGAGGAAAAAATACCTCACAAAGAACCAGACCCTTGAAGACCCATTTATCACCAGTTTCTTAGCTCTCTAATGTATAGTTTTAATTACTTCAGTCCATTCATAATAAATGAGAGTCACTGTTAAGCTCTCTCAGTTGTACTTCTAACTAACTTCCTGTCGTCAGGCAGCAAATATATATACACTTGACTGCCAATAAGTGCCTTTATATTTAATTCATAAACTCTTCAAGTTAGACTTTTCTAATTTTGTATGGATTTTAAAATACATTACCTACCAGCGTGCCACTAGTGTCTAGTCCTTTAAGTCAGCTGTCAGTGAGACGGGTTTACCAGAAAAGTGAAGAGCCTTTGCTGGTGTAAAACAAGTGATTGTTTCCATTGGCAGGGTCTCCTTCCTGTAGGGCAGTTATTTCAGGGAACTGGTATCTTGCCTAATGTCTTGTCTCTGCACTATTGCTTAACAACTACCACACCAAAGTACTTTGTCCAGACCTAGTCCGGATATGTCACCAGTTTCTGAAACAACCACCAAAGGATGAAGGATGCAGCCTCTGTGCTTTAGAGTAGTCTGTTACTCTTGGTATCGGGCAGCAGTATGGGTGTAGTAGGTGAGTAGCTGTAAATAGGAGATCTTAGTTATTGACATTCTTCAGGTTTTGATCAGTTATTACAACATACTTGTCTTTTTTTAGTCAATGTTTCATCCCACAGATCTATTCATATCATCCTTTACTACTCAAGAATGGCTCCAGACTTAGAGCTGAATTTAGGTGGTGATTTTTCATTTCTGCAATTACTGTACTAAGCCTTGGGACTTGCTGAACACAAATAGAATGTGCTGTGCAGTGCAGATGAAAGTTTTTGCATTATCTGCACGTTCTCTAGCCCTTACCTGAGAGGTCTTTCAGATGTGTAGATAAGGCTGTGGGAAAAAAGAAGCACTCTGCTTATTCAGCTGTTTATTACAGCAGATTGCAAATTAGTGATACCCGACTATGCATCTATTGCTGAGGTGCCTGTTGTCTGAGTTGAAAACCAGTTTCAATAATGTATGTTAAGTCACTCCCAGTGATGTGATGTAGTGACTTAACAAACAGTGATAAAGGTGTCCTGCTACTGATGAAGAGCCATGTTTGAGCTTTGTTGTGTATTCTTTTCTTCTTACTGCTTTGGTGGAGAGGACGTAGAAGAGAGAATGAGGCACTGGGAGGGAAAGGTATTGGGTGTGGTGCTAGTCACATCAGTTTGTGTGCTGGAAGCCACAGGAAGGTGGAACTTCTGTAGTCTAAAAGCTGCCTTGGATTGAGACAAACCTTAGATTTTTTTGATTTGGTCATTCATGAAAAATACATTTTGGACATGATGAACTACTACTTTTTGGCTAAGCGAAATGAAGAAGTGTTTCCCCTAAAATGTGAAGTTACTCTGTGACTATGAACCAATAATGTCATTGGCTCTTTCTGTACACCTTGATTGGGACTTTTTCACTGTTATTGATATAAAGCTGTTAGAAACAGAAATGCTAATTAGAAAACCTTTCATTTCAGTTTATGAATATTTCACGGTCCTGTTCCCTTGTATTATGAAGATTTATTCATGAAGATAACTTACAGACTTGTGATCATATTATATTCCTTAGATTCTTGACCAAAGAATGATATGGCGAAAGTGCAGTATAAACAACTCTGGAATCCAGTATGTGTAATACAGATATTCATCTGGATATCTCATTGCAGCAAATCTTGACATACAGTATATAATTTTCGCTGTTGTCTCTTTTGTCCCAAGGAAGCGTATCCTGCCAGCTTGAGGGAAATACCTGACCCATAAAAAGGCTTTCTGAAAACCACACAGCAAATGAAATGCAGAGAGGTAATCAGGTTTGCAGTCAGTTCCTAGAAAATAATCTGCTTGCACACACTTTTAGCTGTGAAACAGTCGGCAACTCAGCACATAGACAGGTGATCCTGGTCTTTTATAAAATATGTTATTTTGCTCTGGAATATATGGCCATTGGGTTATTTTACAAAGATGATCATCTTGTAGGCTCCATTAAGCTGCCACTAAAGTAAACAGAGTTCATAGGAGCTAAATATCAAATAATATATACATACACATAGCAATGTATTATGCCTAAGGTATACAGTTTTGTGAGTTGAATGCAGTGAGTTATGGTTATACAAATTGTTCTTTTTTTTTTTTTTTAAGTAAAGGGACAGTTTTCAGATGTACCAGATAAAGCAAGAAAGATTGCTTCGCCTAATTAAACATCTAATGATAAGGAAACTGCCAGAATGTTGCTGAACTTAATCATTTATCATCTCATGTGTCAGCGTAATCAAAATAGTTGTTCCTGCAAAATGAAACCCTTCTTTTCAGCACTTTATGTTACTAATATTACCTACACAAAGTAAGTGCTATGCTAAGATTTCACCATCACACACAGTGCACTTTTGAAATTGTGACTATAGCAAGTGTTTGCTTTAATAGAGCAGTGCACTGATTTAGGATGATGCCTGCAGAGGGCCTGATTTTTCTTTCACTGTAAATCAGAGGTTCCCTTAATGAATGCAGTAGACTTAGAGCAGGCGTAAAACCAATATAAGTAAGAAATGATGCAGGCTTTGAGTTTGAATGCTGTGATTTCTTTTTCTGATATTTTAGCATCAGTCAAAATCCTGCAGAATGGTGGGAAAAAAAATGCTTCCTCGCCTTAAAGATTTTCACCTTACCGAATCCACTAAGACCAGAGTAAGTATAGGAAGATCGCTGTAGATCCTTGATTTAAAGAGTATAAGCGCTCTAGCAACCACTATAAAGGGGTAAAATCAGCATACAGCTTGCCTTGCAGTCATGCAGCTGTCCAAAATCAGCTCCATCCAGAGCAGACTCTGTGTCTCAAAGCACTTTCATTCTGGAATTGAGGACTGGTGGTGCAGTTGTTTATCAGGTTATCAAGGGTCCATCAGTGCTTGCTAGTTCCTGCTCAATGTCAGATCCAAGCATATGCAGGTAGAATTGCTTGTGTGTAGCAATTGCATGCCAAGTTTGAGAGCAGTCATTAGCAGCACCAAATTCATGAAATTCTCCTTTCCTCTCACTAGCTGAGAAAACTGAATATGATGGTGTGGAAGCACGAGGGTTACTTCTGTGGGAACGACCATATGTCTGACTTGGCCAGCAATGAGACAGAGTTAGCATTTGCTTTATGTCTCTGACCTTCAGTCCCCAGGGCTCTGAATTAGGGAAGGGCTTGTTAGCAGGCAGTCGAGTGCTGAGCTGTGTGGTGCAGGAGGCGTGGGTGTCCCCTGGAAGTGTTCAAGGCCAGGTTGGACGGGGCTTTGAACAACCTGGTCTGGTGGAAGGTGTCCCTGCCCATGGCTGGGGGGTTGGAACGAGATGATCTTTAAGGTCCGTCCCTTCCAACCCAAACCATTCTGTGGTTCTTGCAAGCCTGCTAGCCTTGAAGTCCAGCTGTAGTGTATGCCCACTGACTTGATGCAGGACTACCTCAGTGTCCCTGCACAGGGAACTAGTGTCTTCCTCGTTACATGCATAATCTATTTTCTTTTTTATTTCCCAGTATTTCAGCAAATGGTGGAGAACTTTCTGCATGAACAAAGCAATGTTTAACATTAATGTTGTTGGTTAGATCCCACGTTTATGACACCATGATGCAGTTCAGAGTTTGGTCTTTTTATACAGGAAAAAAAACAATGTGTTGCAGAGCATGCTAAGTTATTGACATGTTAATGCAAAGACGTATTTTAGGTTACTTGTTCACAGACTTGATAAAAGCAGTCAGCGTAGCCCTGACTCGAGTGAGTACACGGAACTCAGAACAGAACACGTGAGCCAGCAGTATTGCCAGGACCTTGCTACTTACTTTGCTTATGTCCAAGTGCTAAAAGGCACTAGCGGTTACCACCATGGGAGGAAGGAGGTAGGTGCTGGAAAGGCTAGTAAAGGGGAAGTTATGCCTTGCTGAAGGAAATACTTTGCTTCCACGCTTTATAATCTGTACCACTGCAAGCAGTAAAATGTGCTTTCTAGGGCTTTGCTTTTCTTCATCCTCATCCTGACCTGTCTCCCTTTTACATCCACAAGTGTTCTCCTCTTCCTCTTATCTCACTTCCATCCTTTTGTCCTTTAGATGCCAATATTCAATTTTGCCAGAATTACTGAAAATCCTAAATTGGCCATTTGGTTGATGAGAATCTGTGTTAGAAATAAGCCCAGCTATTGAGAGAGCTATATCCCTGCCGGTCCAGTGGTTATTTTTGTGTGTGTGCATCCCTGTGCTGGCTAGCTTTAAATGCACAGTATTAAAGTATGTGCTGAATTAATTCCTGTGCAATGAACCTGTGATTGCACAGCTATTGAAGTATGTAGTGGACCTTCATCTCACATCTAACATCTATTGCATTAAAAAAGATAATTATCCTCTTCACACTCCAAAAGGAAAAACTGTGTGTGACCTGGTTTTCTTGAGACTTGCACTTAGTCTCTCTGACTTCGTTAAGACCTGTTCTGTGTATGGAGCAATAATTTATCAGAAATGAAAAATCATCCACTAAGCATTTTCAATATATTTTAAAGCAAACTTGTCATCATTATAATACAGTGTGGGTGAAATTCAGACCTGGTGAAAGGGAGAAAATTCCATTTAGGAGAACTCACACCAGACCTCAACTCAGCTCTTTGCTTCACAGCTTTTAGCAACCAGAAGGTCTTAAGAATTTGAGTTCCCAATCTTCTATATCCCCATTTACTATAACGGGTTATAGATAACTCGCCACTCTATCTGGAGAGGAAGGGAGCTTGATTTTGAGAAATCATTGAGGTTCCAGCGCCAGTCTGTCATTGCTGCTTGCCCTGAACTGTTCTGCCCACGCTGTGTTTGGGTCTCTTGAGACCAGTGGCCTTGGCAGGGGTTGGGTACGCACGAGATTGTGAAGTCCCATCGTAGTCACTCAGGATCTACATAGAGGATCAGGAAGGACTGGAGACAAAAGAAACCCTAAGTTTTTTAGTATGTATAAAATTGTCTGCTTGACCCTCATAATTGATTTTGGCAGAAGGATATACTTTATTATAACTTATTTTGTTGTTATTTGTAAATACAAGATGTCTATGGGAAATATGTAATTCTGAGCTGTGTCTATGGAACAAGCCACTGCACCAAAATATTTCAAATATTTAGAATAGGCAGATTTTTTATTAAAAGGGACCCTAATATGTATTTATTTACATATACCATTTGAAGTTTGTCCAGCTCGTTCATTATACTAACCCAGCTTTTTAGGGAATTTTATAGCACAGGTATTACATATATATTTTTGTATATATGTCATACTGTAAATCCATAATACAATTTTCTACACTTTCTGATTAGCCAGTTCCTTGAGTGAATTAAAGGGGGAGAGTATAGGCAAATTGCTTTCTGACTCGTTCAGGAATCTGTATCCATGGCAATGCACCTGAACCAGAACTGTACAGCATCCTTTTCATATTGTATACATTTTCTCTTTGATGAAAAAACGTTAACTATTTTTGTTTATGACTAATTTATTTTTTATTATTGTGAAAAATAAAGTAATTCAAGATGAATTTCTGTGGCATGATTTATTTCCCATTTGCCTCATTTGTTCTTCCAGAGTTTCTTGAGAATCGAGTAGAATTCTCAACACGGGTATCGCACGCTAAGGGAATCCTTACTAAGATTTAGGAGTGAGCGAAATATAATCACGTTGGAAAAGGCCGCGTAGCCTGTGTTACACCACGGAGCAGCGCCAGCGGGGCCCGGCACACCGCCCGAGGGCTGTGCCCGCTCTGTCCGCAGCTTCGTTGTCGCTTGGCAGGACGAGGCTCTGCCACGGCCCCGCGGAGGCTCGGGGACGGAGGTGGCTGGGTTTTGGCAGACGCGGGGTACAACCCCTGCAGCAGCAGTGCCCGCCGGGCCTCGCCTGAGCCGGCGCTCCGAGGTTTGGAGGCTTTGTTTGTAACAACATCTCTTTTTCAGTTAGTGCTTTACCAGCGAAAAATCGGCAAAGCCACAGAATGGCCTACGTGTGGATGCAGGTGGAGCGTGCTCACCGCACGAAGGGCCGTCTCGGGCCGCGCGGCACAGCGGGTGTGAGGGG
>NW_009648526.1:3887980-3894179 GCF_000708025.1 Charadrius vociferus | reverse complement strand
GAGCTACGCGGGGTGAGGCGGGAGAGCCGGTCTCGGTAAAGTGAGACGCGGTTCCTCCCTTCGCCGCGGCCCGGGGCGGAGCTGGACCTGCGCACCGACAGGGTGAGCGCGGGGGCGGCGCGGGCATCCATCCTCGGGGCTGCGGGCGGGAAACCAGCGCCTTTGCCTCTCTCTGGGCTCTACAGATGCCGAGATTTGTGTCTGTAGGTGTCTAATAGACATTCGTTTTTTAAAAAAGTAGAACTTGAATTATTAAGCCATAAAATTGCACAGTAATCATAGAATGGTTTGGGTTGGAAGGGACCTTCTGGTTCCACCCCTCCTGCCCCGGGCAGGGACCCCTCCCACCAGCCCAGGTTGCTCCAAGCCCCATCCAGCCTGGCCTTGAACACCTCCAGGGATGGGGCAGCCACAGCTTCTCGGGGCAATTTGTTCCAGTGCCTCACCACCCTCACAGTAAAGAATTTCTTCCTAATATCTAATCAAAATCTCCCCCTTTTCAGTTTAAAACTGTTATCCCTCATCCTATTGGTGCACTCCCTGATGAAAAGTCCCTCCCCATCTTTCCTGTAGCCCCTTTAGGTACCGGAAGGGTCTATGAGGTCTCCCCAGATCTTTCTCTTCTCCAGGCTGAACAGCCCCAGTTCCCTCAGTCTGTCTGCATAGGAGAGGTCCTCCAGCCCTCTGATCATCTTCATGGCCTCCTCTGGACCCGCTCCAACAGGTCCATGTCCTTCTGGTGTTGGTGGCCCCTGAGCTGGAGGCAGCACTCCCAGTGGGGTCTCCCCAGAGCGGAGCAGAGGGGCAGAATCCCCTCCCTCACCCTGCTGGCCATGTTGCTGGGGTGCAGCCCAGGATGAGGTTGGCTTTCTGGGCTGTGAACGCACATTGCTGGCTCATGTTGAGCTTCTCATCCACTAACATCCCCCAAGTCCTTCTTCTCAGAGCTGCTCTCCATCCATTCTCGGCCCAGCCTGCATTTGCGCTTCGGATCACCCCAAGCCACATGCAGGACCTTGCACTTGCCTTGTTGAACTTCATGAGGTTTGCATGGGCCCACCTCTCAAACCTGTCCAGACTTGGACATCGAGCCATTCACCGCAACTTTTTGAGTATGGCCATCCAGTATAATAATAAGAAATTCCTTAGTCTTCTCTCATACATTCTTTATGTTTAGAATAAAATTTCAATGTAAAATTAGGAGTCCTGTAGCAGGTGCAGTACTTAATGTGTTCCTCATCTCTGTTCAGAAATGAGGTCATCATGATAGATACAGTGATTTGTCAGAGCCTTCAAGTCTGTGTAGCATGAGAAGGATTTCATAACACCAGATGTCTGCCTGTTTCAGGCCACAGAGTGGGTTCACTACTTTCCATGATTTGTGTAAAGAGCGAGCCTGTCTAAAGGTAAATACAGAGGCTGTAGCCAAAGTTACATAAGCTGTATGCAGCCGTACACTGATTAATTGTTGAGTGCAAAACGCTCATCTTTAATGCCTGACTCCACACCCTGTTTCCATGTTAAACTTCAGTTTGCCAGTCCAGAATATTCTTATGCAAGCAGTCTTATGTAGCTATAGCTAGCCACATAGTTTTAAAAGGAAATTATTATGGAGAGTTTATTGATGAGGTAAAATCACAGAATTGCTCTTAAAAGAACCCAAAAACTTAGTTTTCGCTCTCCACAGATGCATGTTCCAATCAGGAACAGATACAGACAAGTCAGTGCTGTCTTCCTGTCCTGTTTTCTAGTATAGCTAGACTGATCTGAGCATTGATTAAGAATCAGCTGCCATCTTTGATTTGGTTGGGTTTGGTGTTTTTTTTGGGGGGTGTGTGTATAGATATAGGTATAGATATAGATACAGATATAGATATACAGAGAGAGAGAATGTAGCATAATGCCTATCCACAAAAAAGTGTAAAGCTCTTCACTGAACAGTTGAGGTTGGAAAGCACCCCTAGAGACCATCTGCTTCAACCTCCCTGCTCAAAGCAGGGTCAGGTATAGCAGGTTGCCCAGGGCCGTGTCCAGTCAGGTTTTGAATATCATCCAAAGGTGTTTTCTTACTTTCCGATGGAATTTCCTGTTTGTTTTTCAGTTTGTGCCTATTGCCTCTTGTCCTGTCACAGCACACCGCTGAGAAGAACCTGGCTCCATCATCTTCAGTCCTTCCCATCAGGTATTTATACACATTGATAAGATCCCCCCTGAGCCTTCTCCAGATTCAACAGTCCCAACTCTCTTTCCTGGTATGAGAGGTGCTCCAGTCCTTTAAATATCTTTGTGACCCTTCACTGTACTGGCTGTAATTAGTTGATCTCATGACTTACGCTTTAATATGCTAAGAGAGCCAACCAGGACACTATGCAGAAAATACTCTTCTCTGTAAAGACATAATGTAGTTCAGCTAGTGGGAAACTGCACTTAATTTTGTGATGTATTTATCACAGGAGTAAGTGAGGAAAAAAACATCCAAAATGAAGGCAGTAAATATATAAAAGATGCACTTGAAACATATACATAGCTGCCTGGTAAATAGGTGCTGAAATCCTTCAGCTTTTTTACTCTCTTCATTTTTTTTAATTTCTCTGACTGATTCCCTGTTTCTTATTGTAATTGGCCATATGCTAGCAGTCAAGCCTTTGGTTACAGATAATGAGATATACAATAATAAGAATAAGAGTTTTGACTTAAAACTTCCCAGAGACCTTGTTAAAACCACATAGATATCTCTTTTATGCTGTTTAAAGCTCTTGTTTAACTGAATTACTGTTCATCAACTATTACTTGTTACCATATTACAAAATACAATTTATTGCAATTATGTGTTAAGCAGCTCTTTTTTCGTAGATGAGTGCTCAGATGATTGAAGTGGATCTTAGATTTTCTCTGTGTCAAGATACAAAATTAGAATTTTTATGTTATGGTCTCAAATTTGACCTTTTTTAGGAGTTTTACCTGTACTAAAATGCCACTTCTCTTTGTTTAGAGCCTTTCTGGTTTCCAACGTGCATTCTCCTTCACTGTGTCAGCAGTCAGTCTTTTCCTGAGCAGTAGGTTAGATGCAAGTGAATAATTCTGATACGTCCCAAAAAGATATCTCCTTTTGAATCCTGCGACTAGATTTGCTATTGAGAAGGGAAATTGCATCCTTCTTGGTCTGCTGGTATTGAAAATTCTTCTGTGATTACTAACTTGCAGTTGTGTGAAACACTGTGAGGGGCTTTTATTAGGGGGGTGGTTGCTATTGTCTTCTGTGGGAGTTAACACTGGCAAACCTAAGCACTGAACCTAGCTCTAGGAGAGGTTTTTTTTTCCCCAAATACTTCTCTTAAATAAAATTGAGAACTAACTAACTTGGATCACTTATATGCTAGATTGCTAAGGAAAACAAGAGCTATGTAAAATTGTATCAGGTGTTTAATTCTATTTCAAGTGCCAGATGAAAAACAGGCCCATTGACTCCACTGGTCCAAAAAGCAAGGATTTTTTCCTTACCAGTGATGTGGAGGCATGGCCAAATTACGTCTGGATGATGTTAGTGCTCCTTACCAAGAGCTAATTACTATTCAGTAGAGCTTTTTCTCTCAATGTTTTTTCCATATGTAATTTATGAAAGAGGGAGAAAACTGCTGTAGTACAACCCCTTATTGTTATTACTCTTCTATTTTACTAGAAATCTATGGGTTCTTTAGAAATGTATGGATTTCTAAAAACTTCATGAATCATATGGAAGAACTATAAGTGAAAACAGATGTGCAGTAAGGATAGATGAACTTGGAACTGTTGCCAGTGCTTCCAGTCAGCGTCTTCCACAGCTGAATCTGTGCCGAAAGGTGCTTTTTGCTTTGGAGACTTTTTAACTGCTTAAGGACAAATGTTCAGTCCTTACTGAAGTAGGGTGGATTCAAAGCATAACAGGTGAGTCTGGAGCGTTGGCTGCTGTTGATGGTCTTCAGAAAGTTGAAGGGAACTGCCCCATGTATTCTTTCTCTGAAGTATGAAGAATGTTAAGGTTGGAAAGTCAGTTGCGTTATCTTCAACCAGGTGACTGCTACATTTGAAATATTGAAATAAAGATTTGATTGCAATCTTGAGATCCAAAGCAGAGATTTTCATATAGAGTTGAAGCAGTTACTGAGTGGAGGACAGGAAATAAATGCACATAAATGTCTGGCACAGCTTTGGGGACTGTAGATAGTTTCTGCTGATCTTTCCTGCATTGCACTGGGCTGTTTTGTTTTGTTTTGTTTGTTCTCTGTTATTCATTTTTGGTTGGGATATATTGGAAGAAAAGTGAATATTTGAAGAAGGAAGACTCTGACTTTCAAAAGAGTTAAAATCCAATAGGGTACATCAGGAACCAAAAGTAAATTTACTCTAATATTAAAATAACTTTCATACTGCATTCCTACTTATTTATTGTGTAATTCTGAGTAAGGCACAGAAAAGTAAATATTTAAAGTGCACATAATATGAAATTAACGTAATGCACCTGCACTGAAATCACAATTACTAGGATATATGTATGCAAATGGATCAGAGAAGCATACCAGTAATTATCAAGAAAATCACGTTGTGTGCTTTCAATTTAATTGGTGTCCAGCAACTGTAAAATCATTAGTCACTTTGTGACAGACTAACTGCTGTTTGGAACACAGGTAATCTCTCTCCAGTGTGGTAGGTAAGCTGGAATCCTAAAATTGTATGTATGAACTGTACCTTTGCAAATCCTTTTGATAAATAGATGCAAATAATATAATTCCCCAGCATTCCAATTTGGTTTTCTTGCTGTATATGGTTTTTTAAAAAAAAAAAAAGAAAAATCACCCCAAGCCGTAGTGAATGATCCTGTGCAGTTGTGTGGATTATAACTACCTGGACATTAGCATCTCTAGTTCCAGTTCCTGAATCTTAAGTCAGATGACTGAAATGGCAGTAGATAACAGTGTGATATTGATCCAGTAGAAATCAAATCCTTTTGGGATGGGGAACTGTTTGCATCAGGTAATTACTTTTGCTTTACATTAGGATGTATGACCACAAGTCAGCCCTTGTGAGGAAGAGGTAGCAGCTATTGTCTGCACTGCTCAGGCTCAGGTAATGGTTAACACCTGCAGACAGTTCCTACTTCCCAGTTCAAGTTACTGGCTGGCTTTTGTATTGTCATGTGTCCCCGTGGTGTGAGGCTGAAAGAAAGCACCGAGTTTGCCAGGGAGAAACAACTGTTCTGGTATTGTCTTGGAGCTTTGTCATGGTATCCTTCCTTACTCCGGAAAACTCTGAGATAGCTAATAAGAGTTTACAGAACCATGAATGTGGTGGTTGGAGAGTAAATCAGCAAAATTCCACTGAAACTAAGGGAGCTATACTAGGCACTCTCTGGTCAAAAACATTTCTATTATATGAGTGGATCTAGTGTTACCTGCAAGAGAATATAAAAACTGAATTAAAAGTGTGTTGCCCTGGGAAGTACACTAAACTGTGTATTCTTTCCCTTAGGACATGACTGGCTGTTGCTTCAGCTTTGCACTCTGACTCCAGAGTGAAATAGGAAGAAACGTGCCGGTGGAAGAAAATGTTACTGGAGCTGAAGAAGCTGCTTTGGAGCAAGTCTGAGGTATCCTCTGTTGTTTTTTCTTAAGGACTGTTCACTTTATTACATCTCCCTAACGTTAAAGTTGTGTAACTTCCAGACAGTCTTCTCCACCCCTGTTGCAGCTCTTTGCCTACAATTTGTGATAGAACTATTGCTGTTGGTCTCGGCAACCAGTTGAAATAGCTGCTGCTAGTTCTAATTTACAGTCAGGTGGTGTCAGACTCCAAAAAGTACTTCAGATAGATCAAAAGGCCTAGTTAGTTTAAACCAAAAAAAGGGTAACACAAAAAAAAGTAGCATGGTACTGTTTTGCCAAGAAGCATCCAACATACTTCTCTCACTATGTGGTAATTTGTTTTTACAAGCAGTAGAGATGAGCAAAGGGCTAAAATAATCACATACTGTATTTCCCCCACTAGAATGTTCACTTTGAATCAGATTTCCTGCTGTCTGAAAAAGTCTCTTGGCTTTTTTGTTGATTTGTGAAAAGAATGCTTACTTTTTATTACACTTAAAGTAAAGGTTAACTTTTCTTGGAAACAGTTGCTGTTGCTCTAGAGAGAGTATGCTAAGGATACAGGCTGAAGAAGTAGCAGG
>NW_009648526.1:3872034-3887933 GCF_000708025.1 Charadrius vociferus | reverse complement strand
GCTAAGGATACAGGCTGAAGAAGTATCAGGAATGTGGCTTGCTAAAAAGGCTGTCATAAATTCACTAGGTCAGGTTGGGCTTTTAACTATGAGTGAATGCAGTTGGCTGCTGCAGAGTAAAGGGAAACAAGAGTTTGTAAAACCCAGTCCAGCTTAATTACAGAGAAGCACCTGCCTGAAAAATTGTTATTGCTTGGTAACTGAACCAACCTGCTCAGCACTGAGGTTTTTTTATTAAAACATCACTTTTTTTACGCTGAACTAATAATTGGATTCTCCTCCACCCCCAAATATTTTTATTTTTTTTTACACTGGGCATAATATTCCTTAGCATACAAAAAAACCATCCTAAAAATGCCTGACTTGCCCTATTTTTTCTTGATGTAAACGGTAAGTTATGCTGTTGTACCAGGCCAGTAAGTACAACCTGTGGGACTCGGATGCAGAGCATGAAATACTTCTTATGTTATTAATATAAGTAAAGAATGAGAGCAACAGATAATATGTGTGTGGAAGACATGCAGACAGTGGATCAGCTTCTTAACTACTTAATTCTTGCTGATGTGTACTTACATGAATACATATGCTATCTCCATGTTTTATGCCAGCACTTTTAAGGTTAAGATTAGAAAGCCAAATTGTGAATTGTAACTGTAATCTGAAATGAATAAAATGAAATAAAATAGACAAAGGTTACATTATAAAATACTGCATTTGGAATGTAAAATTAAATTATTAGATGCAAATTGGAGAACAACTGCATGACAAAAAATCACACTGAATGAATAATTACAGGTAACACTTCCAGCAGTGACTTTTTGGGATTACCCTAAGTTCATGTGAGAGTAATGATTTCTCTGTTAGTAGCATTGACAAGACCTATGCTGAAATCTTGTGTCACACAGAAAGTATTGTTGGTGAATTGAAAGGAGTTTGGAAAAGGGAAACCAAAATAAATATATTTGCCTCTATCCACTATGAACAATATTTAAATGAATTAGGTTTGTTTATTCTAGAAGAGGAAGCCTGGGCATGGATTTAACAGTCCACAGTGTGAATTTATCTTAGGTTTTTTGATGTAATTATTTTGATCATTAGGAGGCTTATGATCAATAAGCAAAGATAGGGGGAAAAAAGCAATTCCATTTTCAAGAAGGAAAATTGCATTTACTGTGTGTAAATAACAGAATTATTTTCTGACTGGGGGGATGTGGTGGAATTGTTTTAGTATAAGGGTAGTTTAGACAGATGTCTATTTTTGAGTCTCGCCTCAGGACAGGAAGATGGACTAAGTCTTGAAACTACTTCTGGTTTTGACTGTACAGTACAGCAATAATAATAAGAATAATAAAGTGATTCTGTTTGTCTTGGGTGTTCTGTGAAACAGGGAATAAGCTGTGCTTCATTTCAGGAAATAGGCATACTTGGAGTGGGGGGGATACTGACAGAAAAGACTATTGTTGTGATTGGGGATCTGGCAGGAGTGGGTAAGTGGATGAAATTTATATACAACTGCTGCGAGCATCCAGTTTCTTTTTATTTTAATGATCTCTGAATTGAATGCTTGTTTTTCTGCTACAGAACAATTGTCATTCAGCTAGATTCATATCCCACTTCAGGGATATGTTTTTGTTTGGTGGGTTTTTTTTATTGGGATTTTTTTAATGAATATGTATGTTAAAATATGTATTCATAGGAAGTGTGTTCTTTTATGCATTCGCTAGTTATGGAGAGTGGATCTTCCGGTCCCATATTTTCTGGAGACCTCTGTTCCTTCCTATGTACAAGCCCTTGTTCTTGTCATGCTGGAGTTGATGTCTGGCCTGGGAAACCACAGGCTGAAGTTTTGCTTTAGGTATATTAATTTTTCCAACCAAAGGCCTGTACTGCTTAAAGCCACTCTTCTCCAGTCATTCTTTCTATCATCTTTCTTGCATGCGTGCTTCCTAATTCCTTGCATGCTTTTTCTATCTTTTGCAGGCTGAATTTTCAGTCTGTAGACACTTCCTCTTGAACAACAAGAAAAATACAATCCAAAGCTGTTTTGCTTAAATAACATGCCTTCACAAATTGCTAGGATGTGCCACTCTTTAGGTGTGAATCTCTATAGTGTTTACGTGACAATACAGACTTTCTTTTCTGTTGTGAGATTTCTGCAGTATCAGAACCTTGAACATTTTAGCATAGTCTTATGGTTCCCCAGTTGTCACTTGTCCTACAATTGCTTCAATAACATATTGAAATTGAACAGTAAATCCACTGTGATTATGAATGTTTTTAGCAAAAAAGGCTGAAGCACACGGCTGTCTACATAAGCAGTGGCTGATCAGACCAAGAATGCTGTAAAAATCAGTTGTCGCTTCTGCCATTCCTTTTCCGCTTCTGCTGCTGAAAATTGCTGATTCTTCTTGTAGAAGTGCAGAGAGAATGACTGCCTTCCCCTCCCCCTGCTTCCAGCTGTAAAGTTGTAGTTTCTCCACGTTAACACAATATCAGCACAGTTGGCATCTTTTCAGGCCTGTGTTGGAAAGACGTATAATTCAGCCTGAGTCGTCTTGGATTCATTGATAAGACAGCCAGCATAGCTACATGTGATACAGCATTTGCATCTTTCTTTTTATCTTTATCACTCAAAATAAGGATGCAATAAAATACTTGAAAGTAGTTGTCAGCTAGTTTGCTTCTTTCAGTTTGGCTCTACAGCCTCTTAGTATTCCACAGGAGATGCAAATTCACTTTTTACAAAAGGAGAACAGTTTTATGTTTTCAGTTTAAGTTTATTAATATTTAATGCGAACTAAAATCTGCCACTCTTTGAAAATGACTTGAAGAGTCATGGTAAGTCTTTTCCATATTTTTACCTAGATAAATTTACTATTGTGGGACCTTGTATTTAAATATGCGTATTTCAGTTACATATCCACATTTTGTGTTTTAATGTGCTTTAATAATCTGCATGGTAATATTTGAATGTGCTTTGAACTGAATACATCTCAAGCTCTGCCTGCTCTCTGGGTGCAAACTTTTTTTTCTGCAGTTATCAACAACAACAGAAAAGTTGGATAGGAATTTAATTCTAAAGCTTAGATCCTTTCACTTTCAGTCTGTGCTCATACAGAGCACCTCTATGAGAAGGTCTTCCCTTTTACTTGATGCAGATGCATATAGTCTGAGACAGTATGTAGCCTGCAGGCATTTGAAGCAAAGGTAAGAGAATTTTGAAATAAAATTTGATCCACTCATTTCCATTTAAGCTAAAGCCATGAAGAAAAAGTCTTTTCCATGACTGGAATTATGATTATTACAGAGCAGAAGGAATGGAAATTGTGTTTCTAGGTAGGAATTATTTTCTGCTGCAACTTTCTACTTCAGATTTCTCTTGGCATATGTTTTGCAGCTTTTCAGGTAGAAAATATTAGCTGCAATTGAGGTTGAAGATGCCTCACAATAGAGAAGGCCAAATGACAATGAGTAGTGACTAAAACTAATGTGAGTGTGAACTCTCCATTTTGGCTTGTTTTGATGTGCCTTTTTGCTAACTTTCTTTGGTTTTGTTTTATTTTTCAACATAAGTCAGCATTTAGCTGTGCTTGAGAAATAGCTTGAGTTTTCTTTGTGCAGTGCCTTTCATTTTCAGAACATTGCAATATGCTTTCTAAAAATTGGAAAGTTGGGAGCACAAATTCTTTAACAGGACCGATAATAGTTCTTCTGTCAAAGGGCTGTGGGAGCATTGACTCTCCCAAGAAAAATTTACCTGCCGCTAATCCAGATCTTTTGTGCTAGGGGAAGGTTCTAAGCAGGGATATGGATTGGGTGGTTGATTTCTATTTTCTGCTGATACAGTAACAATGATGGGAATATAATATTTTTTCTCACAGAAATCTGAAGTATAGCATGTTTTTCCAGTGTACATAAATTTCATTAATCTGAGTCAGATTTGTAACACTGCAATGTCACACCCCCCAAAAAAAACCCTCTGAGGTGCTCTTTCATGAGGTTTTCATAGGAATGATTACATACTCTTTCTCTCACAAACTCCAACCTCCCAGCTATTGCGTTACAAATTATGAGAACGTTGTCTGAAAACTAAATGAAAAAATAAACATTTTTGAAGCTGTGAACAGATATGCTCGGAAGACGTAACAGTTCAGGGACGAGAACTTGCTGCGTTATACATTGCTTTGTGGGAGCTTAACTCAGTTTCCAGATTGTGCAGAGCAAGATTCTGCCGTGTGTCCAGCATGCGCACACACCAAGGGATGCCTCTGAAGAAGACCTAAGGGCTGGGCCTTTGCATGCAAGTGTCTTTCACCACAGCAAATGATCCAAAATGCAACTTCTATAAATACTGTAATTTCCAACTGCAGAGGTTTCTTGTCCTTTCCTGTGGATTCGTTGCCAGCCGTTTTCTCAGTTCTGAAGTAGAGATGGTTCTGTAGCCAGCATGCACTTGAATAGCCCTTTGAGAGCTGTATTGGATTTTTGTTGGCTTTTGTTTGAACTTTTAAACTGACAGATTATTTTAGCAACATCTGTAGAGGAACATTGCCTCTTGGTGTTGCTTTTTCTTTTCCATTGTTATAACAACACAATAAAAGGAGGTTGTGGCCCATGGCTAGTCTAATATTTATACCAAGATTCTTGCATTGCTAGGCAGCAGTTTTAAACTATGTCTTTTGTATAAAGAGCCTACTCTTGAGTGAGCTTAGAGCTTGTTAATACAAGATCTGTTTCCATTACAAGGTGGCTGTGGTGCAATGGTAAGAGAAAGCTCTGGGCACTGGAAGTTGTCCAGCAAGAGAATGATTATTTCTTCTTTTTGTTTACAGTGGGTATTCTGACACTGTTTAAGACAAATACCACAGTTTGCTAATGTAATTCATGACATGTTTCAGGTACAGTAAGGTACAGCAGATGGATGCATGCCAGCATTTCAAGGAATTCAAATGGTTTCTTTCTCTAGGTTGTTCTGGAGAATTTTTTTTTTTTTAAATGAATTTTCATTATGTTTTTATTAAGCATTAAGAAACAGCTGCAATTGGTGGCAAGTATCTGAATGAGCTCACAATGATATTGCTAAAGTACTATCTCAAGCTAATTATGTATTCATTCCAACATGCTTCCTACTGGCGATGAGTTTACTACCAAACAAAATTTTCAAACTGGTATGAGTTGCAGCTGTGTTACTGTGTACAGAGTTAAAAGTGTGGTGTTGTGATCTTCCTTTGCAAATGAAGAACAGTAATGACAATAAACCTAAACATTGTTATCTTCATTTAGAAAAAAAAAGCTGAAGTAATACTTTTAGAATTTTAAAGTAGTAAAATACATATTGTCCGTAGTATAACTTGCCATTAAAGGCTCATAGTTTTTGATGCAGGGGGTTTAGCATCTGTAAGTCATTCACAATAAGGTCTAATCCCTTATGTGCCATGGAAAGCAGAAAGCAATGATGGTTGCAGTTAAGCAACTGATAGATTGATAGTTGCAGTTAAGGTTGGTTGACTAAGCATTTAATGCTAGCTGCTCGACAGGTTTCATGGTTTGGTTCCATTGCAGCCAAACCCAGTTGAACCCAGTTGAAATCAGTAATCTTTATTTCTTCTGAAGGATTAACTATAAATCACTTCAGTGAATTTTTTCTTGTGTCTATCTACAGCCATTTGAGCATAAACATTCCACTGGAGTTCAGCTAGATAGAACTAGGGCAGAAAGTTGCCAGCAAAAAGATCGTGTTCGAGCCCCTTGCTTCAAGAAAACAAAGCATATCTGAGCTTGGCTAAAAGCAGAACTTTTTTTACAGCAGTGAAAGGCATCTGACATGGTCAAGCTAAATGTCACAGTAATGACTATGGGAACAACATAGTACTGGGAGGAGAGAACAAGGAGAAAGCAAGTTATATTGTGGGATGAGAACAAGAAAATAAAAGTGTGCTGTTGTCTATCTGGGGAGGAGGAAGAGTGAGCAGATTCTTTGCTCTCTTTGTGCCTTCTCCTTCAGCTTTTACGTGTATGTTAACCATTCAAACTTCTGATTCCTTCATCAAAACAGCATGAATATTCTGTCAAAAATAACACTGCTTTATGAGATATTTGAAAAAATGAGACATCCTTCAAACCAGCATTTTATCCTAAAGCCTACTTCGGTCTAGATTCTGCTCTAGAAGCTCTATTAATTGGAGACTAAAGCTGTAAATGCCTTTCTAGTGTTCTGTACTTTCATAAAAGGCTTGACTTTTATCCCGCTACACTGTATGGTGTTAGAAGATTATTAGGATGTTGCACATTGAATTAACTGAAATGAACTCTTTGGAAATGTATGCATGATATTTAGCAAAGTGTTATAAAAAAGAACATGAAACATCACAAACTGAAATGCAGTTGCCTACTGTTCATAAAGACAGGGTTGTTTTCCGTGCTGCAAATGTTTTAGACTATCCAAATTGTGCAGTAAAATCTTCTAAATGCATGACCTTGTCAAATAGAGTAGAACTCAGTGTACCAAACAGAAGCCACCTTTATAGAAACAGTAAATAATAAAAATCAATTTATAAGACAATTCAGTGCTCAATTCAGTTTGATGGAAATATTTTGAGAATTTGTCAAGGCCAACAAACGATGACATTATTTGAACAGTGATTGCTTTAATTAGTTTCCAAAATAAAAAATAGAGGTTACTGCTTATAAATTCATATTTCTTTTCAACGCAGAAGCCTTCTAATCTAATTTTTTTTTTTCATATTGTGAATAATATTTAATGAATCCACCTCAGATATACTGTAGCAAGTGGGTTGCCCTCCCCCGTGTGCCATTAATAGAAGGGTTCGGTGGGTAGCCAGACAGAAGTGTTCATTTGGGGCTCAGCTGTTCAAGAGAGTCAAATCTGGTAGTTTCTATGAGGACTAAATTCAGGCCGGTGTTAACTGGAGTTTCATACTTTTCTAGTACCTCTCAGCACAAATGTTTCTTCCACTTGGATGCACAATTCTCTATATATTTTGTGTTGCTTTAGAGACCTAGGCCTGGAGGCATGTCACTACTCTAGAACTTCAGCTAAAAGTGCAAGTTCCTGACTCCCCCGACTGGGAAAATTGGAGTGGACAGCAAATAAGCAAATCTGGACTTCTAAGGTGCAGAAATTGGGAAAAGTGAACTCAAATATTGGCGCATGTTTGGAATGTGACTGAGACTTTTAGTACTGAGAGGGAGTAACATTAGTATCTGTTACTTAATATTTATTTGATAGCAAGCCTTGTTATGCTCTGTGGAATTGACACACATAGTTATACTAGTAATTAGAAGGGGCATTCTTTTCCATGTTATTATTTGTGGGGTAGTGGAGAATGAGGAAGACTAGAAATTGTGCAATACTAATGTGTTTCCTTAAGCCAGTGCTTAAACATTACCTAACAGTTGGAAATAATTATTTATTTGCCAATATTGCTTGAAGAAGAGAAGGGCAGTGCATTACAAATCTAATTCAAGTGAATCACATAGGGAGAGGAGACTATCCAGTAAAATGAAGTTCCATTGAGTTGTATAACACCTAAACAAATCTTGCGGTTACAATCTAAAAAAGTTTCATTGCATGTAGTAGAGTATAGGGTGCTTGAAGAACCAGAAGTTCAGTTGCTAAAATCATGTAAATGTAATATTTTTTAAAATATTCAGAAAGATAATTTTATTGCACATCATCTTTATAACTACTAGTATTTCCTACTTGAATGTAACACTAATAACTTGTGGCATGAGTTACTGAATTAGGCTTATTGCTTTTGTTGTGTTTTTTTTTTCTTTCTTTCTTCTTTTCAGAGATCTGCTTTTACCTTCAAGCTTCAGGTTCCTACACAGTTTCTTGAACAACTCCAAATGTCTGATACTTGCATAATTATTGGGAGGGGCTACAGTGCTCCGGCAGTGGAATGGACAGCTTTATTTTCTTAAGCACATCAAAAAAATTCATTTTAGAACTTGTAAATTGCAGTGGTAAGATGTAGAAGAATGTTTGTCTTAAGTTGAATAGATTCTTATATTTAGCAATAATCAGCTTCTTCCCAAAAAAGCAATATCCTGAACCTTTCTGTCACTGAATTTGAGCAGGAAAGATGTTGGCTCAAAAAAGAATGCATAAGGGCCTTCAGAAGTCAATACAAGCATGTATCTGGAAGTTCATGCGGTCTTATAAATGTGAATTCTAAGAAAGTCCATGGCTACTCACAGCTATTGAAATGTGTATTTACCTTAAATTCACCCTGAGCAAAGCCGACATTTGCTGCGCACCTTGTGCATAAAATGGCTGAATGCACATTCATGAACTCTGAGTTGCTTTGAAACAATTGCAATGTCATTTTGCTGTTAATGACTCTTCTGAAGTTACAGTTTTGACAGATTAAGCTGCCCACAGATTTGGGATTGCTGATTTAATGTGTGTCATACTCTTTTCAAGATGTTTCAGCTTAACTGAATTAAGAGGATATTCATCACTTTACAGGATATTCATTAGAGATTGCTTTATGGGGGTGGATGGTGCAGGGTAGATGTATCTCTGGCAAGTTCACAAGTTTTTAAGAGTCTCGTATCCCAATTCTTACTGCAGTTTATCAGTGGTAGGTTTTTATTTCTCAAGCAGGCGTCCATTTAAACTAGTCACAGTATACTATTTATTTACACTTTCCATTGTACTGGGTGTTAACACCCTTCCTTTTGTCATGTATGGTTTGAAGGCTGTTCATTAAAAAACATCCATGGCGTCATGAATGCACGTTCTCACATATTGTGGCTCTCAGTTGTGGTAGCTAGAACTAGGGATGGTAGGGTATTTGTGCCGACAGAAGACAAAACTGTTGGTTACCCAAATCTAGACTGAAAAAGATTGAGAACATAATGTGTACCTGAGCTGGAATCCAGGCACCTAAATGCAAACCAATAATATTTAAACATTTGTTTAGCTGTTGCCTGGTCTAAGGCATAGGTTCTCCCCACAGTTTTCCCTGTGCTTGGGAAGTTTTGCTTCTGCATGTGTTGGAGGCTTGAGCCTTAGTCCTTTTTCTTTGTAAGCAGACTTACCCTGGTGTTCTGTGGTACAGATGCATTCTCTTCCTCTTAACGAATCTGTCCTGGTGTAGAGGAAATGAGTCAAATAGAAAACATTGAAGAATGTCACCTTCATCTAGTGGTTATGATCCTCAGCTGGAAGAACTCATCCTTGCTGCAGGTACTGTTGTTTAGTTTATTCAGAGGCTGTTTAATATCATACTCATTTACAGCACATGACCTCTTCTCCAAGTCAGAAACCTTGCCCCTGCTCTGTTTTCTTGAGTCTTAAAACTCTGTATGTGAGGCACAACGGCTTCAATAGGTGAATTTCACAACAAGCAACTGCCTGGCTGTGAAGCATGCTCCTGGGGGACAGGTGCTGTGAATTAAGGTGGAAGAGGGAAGACTCCTAGAAGAATGAGCTAATGGGGAGAGAAAAAGGATGGCAGTGGCAGCCATACTTTAAAATGTAAGAATGCTTTTAAATATTTTTCTTCAGGAGAGGGTACCAGGTTGTCCTTCCCAAGTAGGGGAAAGAACTCCTTAATAGCACTGAGTGATATGTCAAAAGTCAAGAAAAGATAAATCCATATGCCATCAGTGTTTCCAGCTGACAATTTTTTTAGATATCAATGGGCAGAGAATTTCCTTTCTGCCATGTTTTAGTTTTCTCTCAGTACTACAGTTAGATTAAGTTAGATACCTGTAGTCCAAACCCACGTCCCACTTACAAGATCTGAAAGAATTGCCTGCTGCTGAAACGATAAATTTCGATCTGCACTGTGGATTCTTTGGAGACCCTGTTAAAGGTAAGAAGTTAATGTAACATCGAAGTATGCACAGAAACTCTGCTATGGTAGTTGCAAAGTTGTTCTATTTTTGTGATTATTTTCTTGCGTCTTGCAGGGATGTTATTTTCATAGGCCAATTTAAAACACTGTTTTGTTCTAATTGTGTGGTCTAAGTGGTTAGATAACTTTGATTCTGATTGAAAGTGTTACAAGAGACCTGTTAGGGGCTTTTTTTTTCATTCCTGTGTTTTCTTCAGTTTTAAGTTTGTAAAAAATGTGAATCTAGTTCTGTTGGTTTCTTGTTCTGATAATGTAAATTGACTAAGTTGACCAATTCAGTGTGGTAGCTGATCTAACTTGAGTTTGACATCTGTGATTGTGTTTCTTAGATGCTAGAACTGATTACAGTCAAACTAATTTTACAATAAGTCCTGCTCGAACAGTATTGCTATGCAAAAATTTTGTTATGGTTCATGACAAAAATGATAGACCACTTTATTTCATCATTTATGTTTGAGTATTTTTTATCTCAGAAATATTTCTTTTTTTTGTGTCGGGTTAATTTGTGTGAAAAATGATCCTGGCACACAGTGCCACATGTGACTTCTTATCCACCAGCATTCTTAACGTCCACAGGGCTCACAGAAGTTGAACCCACGTATCTCATCCAGGAATTGCTTTATTTTGCATTTAGTGAGTTTGCTTTAATCCTTCAATCAGCAACAACGTTAAGCTCAGACAAGCTCTTGGGACTGAGTAGTTCTGTGAACAGTGACATGGGCTCCTAAGGAAGGACAGTTTGTCTTGTAGGATTTGCAAATACATTTGGGACTAAACTCAAAGGCTATAGTTTGAGAATACAGTATCTGTGTAAGAGGCTTAGCAAAGGAGTGAAAGTTTTAATCAGAAGTGCTGATTATACTAAATAATTTTCACTAGTAAAGGATGAAGAGTTCCAGAAACTGGATGCTAAAATGAGAGGTCATGTTGAGCTACACTGAATTTTAAGTGATCCACATGGATGGGGAAATCCTAATGTTGCATACGAAGCAACGAGCCATGAACTAACCATTAACTCCTCAGGAGTGACGTTAGTTCTGTGGGAACATCATGGACGGGTAAAAAGCAATGTGTATGTCCAGAATTGTTGGGAAAGGAACAGAGAACAACATGATAGTTTTAGTCATCTGTTTTCCAGCGTTTTCAGCTTAGTAAGATAAGATGTTGATAAAGGTCTGTAATATATTGGAAAGGGTATAATTGGTATTTTTTATAGCAGAGAGAACATAGAATAAGGTGGTGAGGTCACACAGAAGAAGGTACTTTTTCAATGATGTGTAAACTATGAAACTCCTTTCCTAAAGCATGTGCAAATGCTAAAAATATACTTATGGTCAAGTAAATTCATGAAAAATAAATTTATTGAGTCATTTTAAGTACAGAGACTGGTTCATAAAGTCTCTGACTTCCAAACAGTTGGAACTGGACCCTGGCTCAGAAGGGCTTGGTATCAGCCCTTGTTGTCTTAAGCTGCTTTCCATGGCTTCTCATTCTGTTTTGCCTTCAGTGTATTCTTTTCTGATGGGGGCAAAGGGGAGTTGGGGCAGGGAGCAGGAGTGAGGCAGAGTTTGTAAAAATGGTACTGGGCTAGCAGGTACCTTTTGGTGGCTCAGTATGTTCCTATTGGAAGAGTGTGACATGAAGTCTGAAAGGAGCAACGTGCCTGTCATAAATGTCTGGGAGTCCAGAAAACTAAGCCTTGCTACTGTGCTTAATCAACAGGTATATTAAAAATATATTTTTTTTAAAAGTCTTAAATACCTCTTTGAAACAAATGTTTCCCTTATTTAATTTTCAACAATTTTTTATTTTTATAATAAGAGCAAAATTTAAAAAAAAAGTTTCAACAGCTGTTTTCTTTGAGAGGATCTGAAATAGAGTTGCTTATCAATGACCAGATTCCGCTCAGACTTGCCAGCAGCACAAGGGGAATTGATGAGAGGAGTCAGGGAAAATCATCAATCAACTTTTTAATGTGTGTGCTAGGAAATCTAATTATCTGATTATTGCCGGAGCATGGCAAAAGCAGGGCAACAAGTCCTTGAATGGCTGTGTGATTAGTAAGCTTTGACTGTGGCAGTCTCCCTGTAAAGGAAAGATGAAAAGCACTATGTTCAAGCTGAGGACTGTCAGCGTTTATCATCTATTTCTTCTACTTTCTTTCCTTGCAGTGTGGAATTGTGGAATACTATAAAACTAACTAATTTCACATGCATATAGAAACATCTTCTGTGGTCAGCTAGGCAGAAACACTGGTGCAGTGAACATATAACAAAATCCAAACTGCTGCATAAAGGAAATGCCTCATTTTATACCCACAGTAAGCTAATTAGGAATGATACCATTTTTCCATTTACATGGTTTGGGGGCGGGTGTGGGTGAGTAGAGGGGACTTGCAGAGTGTGAGGGGGTCATGAAATGAACTTCAGTTTGTGAGGGTTTATAGGATGTTTCCTAGGTATAGAGCCTGGCAGAGTACAGATGCTGGGGGAAGAGCTGCTCTCTGTAGTGGTTTTCCCTTGCACTCAGAAGCACTAGCAGTCTTTATTACATAGCTATTGAAAAGGCTCTTTTCCCTTGTAGGCTGCTGGTGATGCGACCCAGAAAACGGTGGGAGGAATGAATCGGTATAAAATGTGTTTAGTAACTGATCAGTGAATCGAGGAACTTCCTACAAAAGGAAGATTTTGTGAGTGTTCATATAGTATATGCATTTAGCAGAAAGCTGGTAAATTATTAAGACCTCTTTGAAATTAGAATTTGAAATTAAGGAAAGGGGGATTCTTGTGTATAGAGGCGTGCTTCGTTCTTTTCTCAGTGGGATTTTAGGCATTGCTGTCCTTGGCAGGACAGATGGGCTGGAACCAAGTCAGAGAACGTAGCTTGTATCAGTGAAGGACGCCTGAATGTAGGCAGGGAGAGCCAAGAGAATAAATGGGGCTGGCTCTAGATGCAAGTTCCTCTTCCAAGATTCCAACCAATAATCATACAGATTAACTATTGCAAAGGCAGGAAGGAAGAGCTCAAGACACTTTATTATCTCTAGTATATAGTTTATTTTTTATTGGGCATAAATGGAAAGGTTTTGGTGGTGTTGGGGAGGGGAGGGATCTTCAGAGGTGGCTTCTGTGAGAAGAGGACAGGGGCTGCCCTGTGCCAGATGCAGTTGGCTCCACAATGGACCCACTGCAGGACATGTATGAGCCCATGAGTGAAGGTGGTCGAGCCTCTGTGAGAACACATTTAAGTAAGGGCAGAAAGTGCCCAGAAAGAGGAACGATAAGGCCAGAGTAGGAGGAGGTGCTCCATGGTGGAGCTGACAACATCCTCGAAGGGACTGTGGCATGCGGATAAACCATACCAGGGCAGGTACTGCCCCTGAAGGGACCGAGTGCACCCTGCAGCGTTGCCAAGGGGAGTGCAGACTGGAGGGGTGCGAGGGGATGAAGATGTCTGGAATGAACTTGAGCCTGCGAAAGGGGGAGGAAAAGTGTTTTTTTTATTTTTTCTTGTTTTCCCTGTCATTGTTTTGACCCTCGGGTTCTCTCCCCTTTGTTCTTCCTATTTTCATCCTGTCCTGTTAGCAGAAGAGCATGAGTGAGTGGCGGTGTGGGTGCTTGGCTGCTAGCTGGGACCCAGCCACCACAATTTTGTATGTTCTTTTTAAAATTCATGAATTAATAGTCTTACTCTTAAATAAAAAAAAATTGCAGGATTATAATATAAATAATGGAACACAGTCTAATTTATCTCCTCTTTTCTAATGACAGACTTACTCATTTATGCTAATAAGCATGTTGCTGTAAAGTAGAAGTTCTAATTAGCTTTATTAGAGCTCCTAGTTGGAAACAGCAGTATAGTAGTAATCCCAATGACAGACTTGCATTTTAAAGCCTTATTACTTTGTGCTTCCTTAGGAATTTGGAACAGGTGGTGGTGATAGAAAGTATACTGAGTAGCAGACTCCAATTGCAGCTGGCTAAACACCTTGCAGAGTAAATCTCTCCCTTTTGTTGGGGATAGCTTTTAACTATTCAGGATATTATGTATTTAAAATTATTACATTCCTTAAATCTGAGGTTATGTCAATATGTAGTGAAATAATCAATTTGCTGAGAGATGCATGTGCCTTTCTCAGAATAAAATATGAAGTGATCCCTACATAACAAAAAGACTTTAAAAACAAGAAGTCAGAATGCCATTTTCAGAGGACTGGATGTGTGAGTAGATAATGGACATTTCTTTCAAATGACTATTCCAGAAATTAAAACTGAAGGAAGAATGAAGTCATAGCAAAAGGCAGTTAGTGTAGATGAACACTTGAGATGAAGATTGGCTCACATTTTTGCCTCTGGCAAATTTGCAAGGAGAAAAAGAATTTCATTATTTTAAGTGACATGGTAATGCCTATATAAGTAATTTATGAACCTGAGGTATGGTCCCCTGGAACTGATTATCTGAACTGAAAGTACTGGGGGTGTCTAGTCCTGAGCCAGTGGAAGGCACGTATTTTTAACAACGGACTAAGTTCTGATCTTTTATTTGCCTCTTGTACCAGTGTAGCATCAGTTAATTTTGGCAGATATAAAATTAGTTACTAGCTTAAGTGATGACAATTCTTTGTTCCTTTTTTTTTTAACTGCAATGATCCATGTCTGGACATGTGATGATAACCAAAGTTCAATGCTTTTTCAGCTTTTTTCCTTTTATGTATTGGAACCTAATTGTCCTCAGCTCTTGTAGGAAAACAAATCTATGTTTGGATGTTATGGGATTCTAAAAGTTTTAAAGACTAAATTTTCCCACTTTTTTGAATATAAATGTATCCTGATTACTGTCAGTTTTATCAGTGTGATCATAGCATTAAATGTCATTACTGAAAGAACATCATGTCTTAGTATTTGCCAAAGAGAACAGATTATAACTATTTCTACTGTAAACACACCTTTTGCAGAAAGAATTCTCTTATCACATGCATTATGTGTTACCCTTTTCATTTTGTCAGCATGGTGATTATGTTTTAACAGAAGTCAGATATTTTAAATATCACTTGTTTGCTTTTCTACACTTGGACAAGATTTAGAAGTCTGTTGTGACTCTTGGTTTAAAAGGCGGGGTATTATTTGACTATGGAGAAGCCCCAGCTTTGGTTCTGTTGGTGATGGAACAACGGTGTACAGCAGGTCTGTTGCATGCTTTGAGGTCAGTATTAGGAGAGTTGTTAACTGACTTGTTTTTTCATTGAAAGTTTGTTTTCTTTCATTAGCTAAAAAAAAAAAAAGGTGCCTCTTTTAGTAAAAATGGATCAGTTTCTTTGGAAAATTCACTATTTTTTTCATAGATTCCTGTATCTTATTCTTTTTTAGATGAATTGTTTGTATTCTTTTTTAGATGAGTCAGTGGCCATGCTGAACAGGCAACTCCCTGCTGAGAAGAGGAGTGTAGTTTTGTGCCATTCCTCAGTAGCTAAAAAAAAAGCAAAAAGTCTTTAAAAACTGAGACTTCCGCTTCTTCCCTTTTTTCCTTTTTTTAATGTGAACTTGGTAGAAATCCTGTGCATTTTTTTCCAAATGAGATCAAATTAAATGTAAGTTTCTCTCTAGAAATAATTGAAATTAATTGAATTTTTTCATCTTTTTAGCAAAATTTTAGCTCACTTCTGGCACCAGTAAATATATCATTCAATGGAGTGTAGGTAAAAATGTGGCCTTTATTTCTTGATCCTTAATCTGGATAATAAAATAGGTCTTCTGTCAAAGACAAATTCCAGTATCACTTCAACAGTTAGACTGTTTTGAATGAGTCTAAATTTGATTAACGCCACTATTGGTTCCACTGTTACACTCCTATTCACTGTTAACATGAAGTAATTTTTTTTTTCTCAGAAAGGAAATAATTGTGATCCGAGTCCAGTACAGCATGGGTTTTAGGCTAGTATTAGTTACACATAGAATCATAGAATGGTTTAGGTTGGAAAGGACCTTGAAGATCATCGAGTTCCAACCCCCC
>NW_009648526.1:3834144-3871563 GCF_000708025.1 Charadrius vociferus | reverse complement strand
AGCTCTCCTGTAGCCCCCCTTTAGGTATTGGAAGGTAGCAATAAGATGTCCCCAGAGCCTTCTCTTCTCCAGGCGGACCAGCCCCAACTCTCTCAGCCTCTCCTCATAGGAGAGGTGCTCCAGCCCTCGGATCATCCTCGTGGCTCTCCACTGGACCTGCTCCAGCAGGTCCATGTCTTTCTTATGTTTGGGACTCCAGAGCTGGATGCAGTACTCCAGGTGGGGTCTCACGAGAGTGGAGTAGAGGGGCAGAATCACCTCCCTCGCATTGCTGGCCACACTTATTTTGATGCAGTCCAGGATACGGTTGGCCTTCTGGGCTGCGATCGCACATTGCTGGCTTATGCTGAGCTTCTGGTCAATCAGCACACCCCAGGTCCTTCTCCTCAGGGCTGCTCTCCAGCCATTCGCTGCCGAGCCTGTATTTGTGCTTGGGATTGCCCCGACCCAGCTGTAGGACCTTGCACTTGGCCTTGTTGAACTTCATGAGGTTGGCTTGGGCCCACCTCTCCAGCCTGTCCGGGTCCCTCTGGATGGCATCCCTCCCCTCCAGCATGTCTACCTCACCAAACAGCTTAGTATCATCGGCAAACTTGCTGAGGGTGCACTCGACCCCACGAAAAAGATGTTGAATAGTACAGTACACATCTCTATCTGCAGTCTGCTTAACACGTAGTTTTGCTGAATCGGAGCATGTTGTTTCATGACTGTTACAAATTAATCTTTTTGGCAAATTGAGTGGCTTTTTTTCTTATTGGCTAGAAGTCTGTTGCAGGAATCTTAGCAATTCAGGCTTATTGACTCAGATGAATAAACAATGAAAATTGAGTCCTAAGAGTGAAGAGCTTGAGTGTGAAAGGATGACCTGTTTTTTCCATTACGTCAATATGAGTAGGTGTTCAAAGAACAATGTGTTAATCTACATACTACGGGGGCTTAACCTACCTGAAAGGAATCAATCTGAGAACCACTTAACATGTTGTGTTTTCCTTTTAAATGATAAACTGTAAGCAGGGCTCAGAATTTCAAATGGCATCTCTGAAGGTATATTTGGAGGCAGTGGTCAGTGTTGCAAGCAAACTGAAGTTGGAATAAACAGGATTTTAGCTATGAAAGAAACTTTTCTTGGTTTAGCAATTGCAGAATCACACAGTTGAAGAAAATGGGTGGATTTTTTTTGTCTGATGTGTGTAAATAGGAAACATGATTAGCCACCTCGTTTCTGTTAATTTGGATATTTTTGTCTCCTGACTCGTAAGATTTGCATACCAAAGTGAGTAGCAGTCTTGCATTTGGGAAGTATAAGACCAGAATACTAAGCACTGAGTCTCCAGGGATAGAAGAGTAAATTAGGTGACTCTGCATCGTCTTCTGAAGTAGGTGGTGATTGGAAGACATTATATTGAATATTCTATCCTAAATTAAACGAACATTTGCATAAATCTTAGAATCACGTGTTGCCTTTAAGCCATGTTTGTGCAGCGAGAGCACAAAGCTTCTCAAAGCTCCTGAGGAGAGCATTTCTGGGGGTGCTGTAGGTGATGGTCTTTGGCAGGAATCTACCCCAGTGTCTGAAAAATGCCATCCTTTCATTTGTAGAGATTGATGGTGCAAATTGAGGTAAGTCCTTTACATTAGTCCAGAAGAAAAATATGCTTTTTCTTAATTCTGTCCAGACTATACTGATAATTGCCTTCAAAGCTTAACCCTTGAACAGAAAGTACAGATCGGAATTTTACCAAAAAGAGCAGTAGCCCAGAGTTCTCAACTAGAATAGATCAACCCAGTTCTAATGAAAGCAGCTGATTTAAACTGGTGTGTTCTATGTAGGAATCATGCTATGTAGAGAATCAAATGCACCTGTCTTGAGTAATGAGCTCTTAAAACAGAAGAACAAGCAGATGGCTGAACAGTCCTTTTTCTAGTATAGCCTCCAGGCTTCCAGAAGGCAGTGGCTTAGGGCCATTATTTCCATGTGGACTAGAAGATGATGAAAGAACTCTTTCTGAATGAGATACTACAGTGAAACTAGTGAGATTTCTGTTCACTCTTTCATTACGTAATTTCTTTGTACTATTTCTATTCTTGTTCTAGAAATTGCAGCAGTGGAGATGGTGGTATGGGAAATACCACATCTTCCCTCTCCTTTTCCTAATCTTTAGCTGTCAAATAGCAGAGACTGACTTGCTACTTGTAGAGTGCCTTTCTTAAGTGTTGGTGGAGTCCCAAACAGTAATAAGAACTGGTTTGAAATAAAACAGGTTCTGGCAGGAAACTGCATGAGTCCTAAACAGTGGGTGAGCCATGATTGTTTTCAAAACCTGCATTCAAGATAGCTGAAGATCAACCTTCTAGGCCTTCAATTAAAAGGATGCTTTCAGACTTGAAAATGAAGGGGTTTAGTTACCCTTTAAAATGATGCAGTGTTAATTAAGAGCAGGATAGTATGGGAGAATGTAATAATGGGACGCAGTTCGCTCATATCCACATTGTTCCTGACCTGCTACAGAGATTTTTACTAGCTGTTAGTTAATATTATAGCAAGCACTGAACCTTCCTACTCACCCATTGGGGGATTTTGTTGAAAGGCGAGCATGAAAGACTCTCTTTAGGATTTTCAAGTGAACAAAGGTGGATATGTAGGGGATAACAATGGGAGATCTTCATATTTTCTAAGGCAGGAAAGGTTGAAGTCATGCTAAAAATAAGATTCATTTGAGCGTTTCATCTAAGACACAGTGGAGCTCTGACTATGATAAAAGGTAGATTTGTGAAGATGCTTTGAAATCTGTGGTTGTTTACAGTTGATGAAACAGTCATAAGTGAACCCACTGGAAAGGTGTCAGTGAACTAACTGGAATATGGGAAAGATCTGAGTAAAGGTGAATCTTCCAGAAGGAGAAGAGGAAAAAAACCATAAGACCCCACCCAACCAAAACCACATTAAACAAACAAACTGAAAACTCTGTCTAAATAGCTAATTAGATATCCTCATTGTAATGTGAATGCTAGCGAGCTATATTTCACCCTTTCATAGAGATGAATCAAAAGCCTAACATTGCAATATTCTATTTTAAATTCTTTTCAGGAGGAATATGTGGATTAATCTTTGTGTTTGCAGCCTTCATTTGGATTCCAATTTGTTTGCAAACCATTTAAATTAAACTAATGATGTAGTGATCAAGTTTTAAAGCAGCCTGATATTAAATTAGATTTCTTGTGCCAAGATGCCAGCTTCTGAATTCTGGTAACATCCTCCTTATTAAATAAACCTTGATACTATTAGTGGTTGTGCAGATGTTTTTGCTATTATATGATATATTTGTACTATTTATTATGTGTCTACTACCTTACATCCACATTACTAGATTGTACTTTCAAAACTTGGGAACTGCCAAGAAAATTGGCTCTGCACACATGGAGTTTGTGAGCGTTGGACAGTGATGTTCAGTTTCAGTTGTAGGGGCTTGCTGTTTTTTCCCCTATTCTAGACCTTTGTATACTAAATATTAATGTTGTCATTGGTTTCTTTACTTATTTTAAACACTATGTCAATGGAAGGAACTAACGACTATAAAGTAACAGATTATTTGTTTCTGTACCACAAAATTGTTCTGAAGTGTTGCTTCATTTGGAGAGTTCAAACACCTTGATGGAAAATACTGGGAGTAAATCTCATGCATCTCAAAAGCTACAATATTGTTTTAGTTCAAGTTGCTCTGTTCCATAGAAAATGGAACCTGGAACCTAAATTTGAAGAAACTAAATAAGTTTTCTCATAGTAGTTACAATGTATGATATTTACTGCTCAGTCTTACGTAAAAATTTGATTAAAGCGACTCTACTTTCATCTCTACCACTGTATTTACACTGACTGTGTAAAACCATCATTTTGTTTCATTAAGCAAGTCATAAGTTTATTTGGTTTTTTGAATTCTGACCTTTACTGTCATCAACAGACAATGATGCTTTGCTTTGTGAAAACTTCTTTAGTGCAATGTCCTTGTTTTTTCTGGTTTGTCTTCCATCTCTTTTGCTACTTGTTTTTCTTGTCATTCATAGAATCAGTTGTACAAAGCTGTTTTCTGCACCATGTATTTCTGATTCCTTGCAGGTCAGGATCCTGATTTATGGCTGAAGTTCCTTGCAAGGCACACGTTAATGCTAATACTAAATGCAAACCCAAGTAATTTATGAAGTGCTAAAACATTTTAAAATCACTTCCCAACTTTCTGATATCTTCATATTGTCATCTTAATGATTATTCATAGGTTTATATTGGCTTGAAAACTGTGTGCAGGATGATGTACAGCACGTGTTCATGTCTCAGGACAAAAAAGTATTTTAATTTTGAAAAGCCCTTCTATTCAGGTGAATGATAATAGGTCAGTCCCAAAGATTTCTTCAGTTTTCGTGAAAATTCTAAAGGTGAGTCACTGCTAACATAACAGAAGTTTAATGGGTGATAAAAGTTCTTTTATAGTTATGACATGATTTGGAATTGTACAGTTTGTTCTCAAACAGCAAGATAAATCTTACAATTATGGGATAAATGTGTGCAGAGGCTAAGGGGAGACTTTTCCCTTAACTTATTTCAGCTTTCCAGTGTGACTTAAAAATTGCTCTTTTGAAGCCAGTTATCTAAATCAATAATGTGCAAGATTGCTTTAGCTAGGGTGGCTTCCTTTATTATTATTATTTTTTTCTTTACAGGCAGAATATCTATTGGAAGTTAAAAGACTCAAAAGTCATCAAGGGTCTTGGTTTAAATCATTTTAAATGTTCCTCTCTCCTGAGTATAATGCCTCAACGAGCAAGTAATGATGGATGCCACTTAATGTCTCTGTAGAATATGACTAAAATAGAAAGATCTTCTTTCACGTTCAGAAAGTAGAAATTTTACAAGATGGATATTTCATGTGCTTCAGAAATAATGTATGCCCTTCTTGTAGCAAGTATAAATTGCAATGGAAAAATATGCGTGTCTTGCTTTCAGCGTGAGCTTCTTCAGTGAACATTATTTTTCGGTCTGTGAGGCGTCTTTTCAAACTGGTTTGTACCTTATTCAGCATCTTCAGTGCCACATAGGAAAGATGTTCTTTTTTATTCTGAAGGCAGATGCTTAGTGTCAGAGAGTATCGACTCAGCATCGGGGTGAATCATCAGCTCCCCTTTGGCAGTCTGTTTTCTATTTGAGTATTTATCTAGATATATTGGAAACTAAAAAGAACAAAAAAAACCCCAAAAACCAAACAAAACCCCAAACTAGCTTCAGCATAAAAATCTTTTGCCCATGTTGAATCAGCCATGAACATAAAAAGGAAAATATTTCATATTGGCTGCAACGTAGGATTATTTTCTCATTAAGAACCTGAATATCAGTGATATGGCTTGAAATTGAAATTAATTAGTTTCTGTTGAAGGCACTTATTAATTCTTACTATTATTATAAATACTTGGGGAACATGATCCAATGAAACAGAAAATCAGATGATCAATGAAATTATACAATAATGACTTCATGTTATTATTATGAAGTCAAGTTGTACACTTCACAGTTCTTTAGAACAGTGATTAATTAGATAATTTTGTCTTCCATCAAAGCATTTACAAATATTAGCAAGTATGTGATTCTCATTTTTCATATCTGGATCTCAGAAGTATTTTATCTGTGACTTAACTAATTTTACATAGTGCTGTAGGGTTTTGGATTTTTTTGATGCTACCAAAGCTGGTGTCTTTGCTTAAGTTGCCTCTTGCACTCTGTTATGATAGCCCTGGGATTCAGGATGAATTTATTTGAGAAGGAAAAAAATCTAAATGAACGATGGAGTTGTCATTGTCACGTTGCAGCAACGGATTGTCAGGCTGCTCCCTAAGGGACGGGGCATGGGGGCTTTGCCAGCCAAGGCAGGTGGGACAGGACTAGGGATAGTGGCCATGTTCAACCAGAAGTTCAGATCACCAGGGAAGTTTGTGGTGATGAGGCAGGTCCAAGGTCAAGCTAGAGAGTTGATTGGTATGTCAGGATCAGGCCCAGTAATGAGTCAGACACAGCCTGGTCATTACCAGGCAGTTCTGCAGTGATGAGGCTGAGTCAAGGTTCAGCTAGGAAATTGGCCCACAGGTCTAGACCCAGATCGGTGGGGTTCATGGCTGGCCACAGGCATGGCAGTGGCAGAGCTGGAGATAGGCATCACTGTGAGAGCTCAGGCGCGGACTAATGGCCCAAGCTGAAATGGAGCCCCTGTGCCCATCTGCAAGGAGCAGAGAGGCCCCAGGTGAGGCTGGTCGGGCTGTTAAGGCCTGTTAGTGCGCTCATGGCCCTGGTAACCATTCCTCATATCCGTGCTTAGTTTTGAAGATAAGATGCTTTTCAGAAAATAAAATGGGGAAAATAATATCCTGAGGAGCAGAGACCTATTGCCAGCCTTATATGAGACCTGTATCACAGAATTTTCAAAGGATTTCCAGAGTTGGAAGGGACCTCTAGAGATCATCTAGTCCATGTAACTGTATGTAACTGTAATATGTCAAAGACGATAACTAAGAGTCCTGGTCTAGGGAAAGCGTTCTGCAATCCAAGCAGCGGCTGCCGGCAGGGGAACGCACTAGATGGCAGCAGTCAGTTACTGTGGCAGTGGTAACCACGGGTTTCCCAAAACAAGACTGGAGAGCCTCGATGGATAATAGACACCACTGGAGAAGATTTTTATTGTCCCCTGACTGCTGGCCGTAAATATGATCAGTGTAAAAATCTAAGTCTCTGTTTCATCATGAAATGGAAACAGGATACTGGCTGCAGGGCCTGCTTGTCTTTTCTAGTGGATCTTATATTCCTGACAATAAAGGGGAGGAAAAAAGTATATTTGATATTACTGTAAAATGGATTTCATGCAGCAGATGATTACTGAGGCCTTGTGAGAATTCATTCCTGAAGTGGGAGAAGTGCGCAATTACTACTTTGTGCTCTGGCCAAATGTTTGATATCATGCTGACTACAGGAAAAGCTATTTTATCCAACAGCAAATCCAGCCCTTTTTCTTATCCCTTTTCAGTGATATTTGACCAGATCGTGTCTGTCAATACATGCAAGTTTGGCAGAATATGCTTTTCTTTCTCAGTAAAGAGTGATTATGGCACTAATTTGCATATGCTGTTCTCTTTCCCAGCTTAAGGTATTTTCTAATTTATTAGTTCCACAGAGTGGCATAAAAAGTAGTATAAAAAGATAAGGGCATAATTTTAGTTATTCAATAATTCCACTGATATTTATTATATTTAATAATGCACATGTTTTTTAGAAGTTTGTCTCTTTCATAGAGCAGTTGTGGCAAGTCCAAAAGAGGTTTTTGGGGTGTTCTGGGTGACGTGAGGGTGAGGGAAAGGACAGGAGTGATTTACAGTATTCTTATGCTTGAGAGGTGTTGATTAGGCAGTCTTTAAACCGAGCAAAAAGGTGTAAGTTTGGATTGCAAATCTGCATTACAATCAATTTGTCTGCTTGTCTCTAGAAAAGGGTGAAATACTTCTAAGATTACTTTATTCTTGTCAATACTCTTTTGACAGATTTCATTGCAAGGGCTTGCATTGATTTGACAGGGTCTGCGTGCTGGTACTTAGCAAGCTGCAGCCTAAGGGGTCCTTGGGAGGGGCACTCGTTCAGAAATTTCAGTCCTTAGCGATATCGGACAGGCAAAACCGCAAGGAGTAAATAGGTACAGTCCAAGGAAATCTGTGATGTATTTGAGGTCAAAGCTGTTGTATTGGACATAAATGGGAAGAGTTTGGTAGCAGGGGGTGCTGCAGGGGTATCCTCTGTGCGAGGAGCTCGACGGCTACCCTGTGCCAGTCACAGCTGCTTCAGATATTTGAATTTGTATGTGCATATATATATACACACACACATATACATTATTAAGATGCGCATGAGTTAACTCCTTTTTTGTTTGCTTGTTTTCCTCAATAAAAGCATGTTGTTGTTTTCCTCTAGCAAAGTGAGATTAAGATACATCTGAAGAGAACAGGGCATTATTTGTTTACCTACCCAATGTTGTGTTTGAATGTGTGTTCCCTTCTGGGAGAAAAACAGCTTGCAGTCATATGCTTCAATCAATAAACTTCTCTTAATTTAATGAGGAACATGGCATGTTAGCAATATTTATTGAGTTTATCAAAAGAGTACAGCACTTCAGTAAAGGAATGTACTAGAATTTATAATGCTTTAACCATTTTGAGAAAGTATAGTGATATGAGCGTGCTTGTATGTCTTAAATCCATCATTTGCTGTTTTTCATCTGGGTTAATATTCACCAATAGGAGATTTCAATGTTTCAGGAAAAAAGCTGATTGGCATTTATTATAGAGTAACACTAGAGAAGGAAGTCCTTTTCATATAAATACACACATTTTAATATGTGGGTTGATTTCCCATTTATTTTTTAGAGGCGAAGCTCATTTTAGTGATTTCTTAAGTATTATAAAAGAGTATAAATGCAATGTAAGTTTTTTATTACAGATTATTACAGAGGTGCTTTCATTGCTACAGATAGAATTATTTTGCTACCATAAAAATGTTCTGACACTTGCAAAATTATTTATTTCAATGACAGCAATAGTAAGAACTGATGCCTTTGAGGTCTGAACACCAACTTTGAAATATAAAGTCTTTCTGGAGCTTCAGATTGAAGTCCCGGGAGGAATGATTCAGATTTCTCTCTCTTGACTGCTAAATTAAGGGGGTTTTGCAGTTTATTGTGACAGATGTGTTGGCTGAGACCTTGCAAAGTAAAGTGCCATCTGGTCTGTTTTGGACATCAGGAGTCTTTGTCACAATGTGGAAGTATTCATTTTCCTTGCTTGTTCCAGTTATATAAGTGGCTTTATCTTCTTATAATGCCTTTCCAATTTGCCTAGATTCCAGCAACATGGGCTTTTTGTGAATCAAGTGAATTTCTTCCTCTAGTGAAAGGATCATACAGTGTGAGAAGGAGCTCTCTAAACGTTACAGGATTGCAAACTAGTTGTCCTAATGCCTAGCAATGGCCATTCTTAAAAAGCTAACTTTGTGCTGGAAACCTGCAAGATGAGCTACAGCAGTGCTCAATAGTGGATCAACTTAGCACGGTGTTTTCTTCCCCTAAATACTTTTTGGCAATAAATCACAGATCCTATAATTCTAGTGGTGAATGCTCAAAGAAATCTTGTTTGTTGTTGCTAGAGGAAAAACAGGCAACACCCTGTCTTCCTCTGTGTGACTTGTCACGTGAACTCTCTCATCGTTAATTTTTATGTAAACCTTAGTAGGTTTGAGCTTTTTAATTAAGATGCTAATATCTTGACGGTGCAGAATGTTGCCATTAAACTAGATTTTAATCACAAGAATCACAATCAAAATGAAATTTTAATAAGAAACTGGTGCTTTTTCAAGAAAATAAATATTCTGAAAGTCTAGGATTGTTTACAGTGTTGTCTTCAGAACATTTTATCATTTTCAGGGCTGTTCAATGATCTGGTATGACCAGTGCTGAATGTTTGACATATTAATAGTAAAATCCAGTAGCTGATATTTTGGTATAATAAAAGAAAGTTTTCTTGAGATCTCAGTATCGTTAACTACGTATGCATATTTAACAACTTGTCTTATGCTGTCTAAATATATGACAGGATACTTTTGGCAGAGGTGAAGTTGGAAAGTTATTGCAAATCATTAATAGCAAAAGTGGGGGATCAGGAGAGGCTGTACTCTATGGATTGTCCAAAGCTAGACAATATTACAATGTAAACAAAGAGAAGAAACCCAATTTAATATCCAGTACAAATCTACCTGTATACTGCTGTAGCTTCGGATATAGGAGATCTTTAGTGGTACCGAATGAGTTTTACATGGTACTGCATGTACAGATGGTACCTCTCTCCGTATGTGTGTGTATGTGTTTAGTTATCTAATGTATATAAAATTATTAAGTATATGGTAACTGCCATAGGCTACAGATCCATGTTTGTTATGTCTAGGGACCATTAATACTTCGCTCATTTCCTCTGTAGAGAGTAGAAGATGACTGAGATATTGGGGGTTTTTTGTGTGTAATAACTTCATTAGAAGTGGGAAATGGAGAGAGAAGGTTGACATTATGCTCTGAAAGATACATGTAAGTTTTGTCTTTGAGTTACACAGGAAATGATTTGGTTTCCAAAGATGAGAGTAGGTCCAAGAAAGCATGAAATAGATGAAAACTGCAGGAGATGTTAAAAGCAAGAAAAATCCTTGGGAATAAAACAGTTGTCTTATTTACTAAAAATATAAATGAGTGGGAGGTTGTTTTCTTTTATTTTGAAATTACAAACAGCTGTTAGTAATCTTCTAAAAATTATTAGAGCTAAGACTAGTCACTGCAGTAATAATGGATTTCCTCCCTTAGTAAAAGGGAATGCTTCTAGGGAATTAAATAACTTTTAAATGCTTAATATACCTATAACTTGGAGCAATCTTATCTATCCATATTTCCTGCTTATAGAGATGAAGTCTGACGGCCCGTTAGACTTAAAGTCACATTCCATAGTGTGAGGACTCTGACCTATGATGGTAGTAGTAGACAACATTTTCTGGTTCTTTCTGTACTTGTCACTGGTATACTTTCTTTTTCTGGAGTTACACAGTTCTGGTCTGGTGTGATAGACTTATGTGTATATTTGCAGCAGCTTTGGATTGTCGGTATTTTGGATTTTTGGTGCGAGTTCTACACCATTTAAGATACTGCACTCTTTCTGGAACAACAGTTAAAAATTGTTTAATGGAATTATAATAGATAGAACTTAAAAAAGCAAAATCTTGCTTGTATCTCAAAACACTGTAATTTAATGATATTTAGCAATGGTTAAATGACAAAGTCTTTTTTTAATAGTCCTTCAGTGTGTATTGCCCCTGTGCCTCAAACATACCATTAGAAAAGGTCACATACCATCAGCCAGATAAGAAATTATTGTGCAAATGTGCCTGTAAATGTCAAAAACTATGTAAAAAAAAAACCAAAACCCAAACAAACCGGAAAAACCCCACCCAAAAACAAACCTGCAAGGGAGGTTTATTTAGTCTTACGTCCATACACTGAGTCCTTATGTGTCAGTCACTGCGTGCCGACAACTGGCTGTAAAGGACCCTTCAAACTATAGCCTGAGGCTTCAGCTTTGTGGGCCATGTTCAAAAATAATACTGGTTACTGTTTTTATCAAAATTGACTTTGTTCTTCACTGGGGCCTCTAGTCACAGATCGGTTAACTTGCTTTCAGAGGCCCAACTTCTTGCAGTTCAGAACACGGGTAACTTGATGCTATGTATGAACATGGTAGACTATATTATAAACTTACTGATCTTCCTCCTGCAGAGCTGGAGAAAAAGGTATTGTTTGCACTTGTGGCAGGGGCGGAGTGGAACTCCTTAAACATCGTGTGCAAGACACAGTAAACTGAGAATTGAGGATTTAAATGTCCTCCATCCACTAATCCATTGGTTTTATGCATACTGATTATTGGCCGCAGCACACATTCATGGCTCATTTTCTTTGTAACAGAGGTTACTACAGGGCTGTTGCGAGTTTTTGCGTCATTGCTGCAGCTAGAACCTGCAACATAAAAGCAAATTGCTGAAGGCATACAATCATGAAGAGCTATGGTTTTCACATACTCAGAAAATCAGGGAGTCATAGAATGGCTAGAGTTGGAAGGGACCTCAAAGATCATTTAGGTCCAATCCCACTGCCCTGGGCAGGGACACCTTCCACTAGACCATGTTACTCAAAAAAAGAAGAATGATAATAATTAAGGTAGCGAAACGTATGTTGCTACAGAAATTTGTAGCATAATAAAATGTGTTCTAGGCTGCTTCCTGAGGTTTGAAAAATGAAAATGGAAGGATGTCCCAGTGAGGGCATTATTATATATGAACTATATTTTATAATAAAAGAAATTAGCTGCTGTATTTTACATGAATACTACTGCAGGTTTTGGAAACTTGCAAAAATGTGTTAAGTACAGTTCGCTGGTTAGCCTGAGCTGTGCCGGAACTGTGGCCAAAAGGGGTTGTCCGCACTGTCTGTTTGTGGACTCCTTCTCAAAGTCAGGAGGAGGGCTCTTGTAGCTACACGGTGAACAGGAGCTGATTAGCTGAAAATTAAACAGAACTGACCTTTTACAGTGACAACCCTCACTTGGATTTACTGTACATCAGTGCTCAGATTTTAAGAGACAGGTGGGGGAATTCACTACAGCTACTGCCAAGGATTTATTTCCTAAAGCTGTTTTTCTAAATGCTTTGTCATTCCATGGGAAGAGATGGGATTTGATTGTCTTGTGCTGGTCCCTCTTTTCACTTCTCTATTGAAGTTGTCTGACTTGCTTCTTATTGCAGGTGTGTACTTGGCCTGCTATTTCTAACCTTGAAAATTTTAAGCAGCGAATTGTTAGTTCTCTGCATTGAAACAGGGCCTTTGCTATGGAAGATTGTGTTGCCATAAGTAAAGGGAAGAGGCGCAGTAAGTTCAGTAGAAACCTCTCAACCGCACGGTCTGGTTCTCTTTATTGCACCATTTAAATTTCAGAAATAACTAACTTTAAAACTATTAGCATGATTATGTAATATTGCAATAACAAGTGTCATGTATAGTAACGATTGCTCGGTTGTGGTTCTAAATTCCTTCTGTCAGTTTGATTTGTTGAGTGATTATCTTGTGCAGTTTATATTACAACAGAGAAATGAAAACTTAAACAAACCCCCAACCCTTCAACACTCTGAACAGGATAGCATGCCAAGCTTTGAGAAAGAAATCAAAGTTCTTCAGACTGGTTCATGATAATGTAATGAAGATAAAGCTTTTAAAAATAGGTCTATACAAATCATTTATGGTTAAATGTCACTTCAGAAACTGATGCCCCTAGATGGTGCTATTACTCAGATCCTGGTTTGCTAGGGAGGCATTTTCCTGATCAATTTTTCTTTGCTCAGAGGATGCATGAGGTGCACAATGAATTTAGTGTAAGCTGTATTGATTTAAATGAGAGAAGAGTTAAGCATAGGAAACTGACATAGATGTAACATTGCTGATCGTGAGGTCCCTTTAACACTATGAAAGGAGTGAACTGTACGTTTATGAGGGTTTGGGGTTTTTTTTTGTAAATACGCAATTTGTGCCTTAACAGGAAAGAGGGCCATAACGATCTGCCAGCCACTTCTGTATATACACAGCATGATGAAATTGCTCCTTTATTGTACCTTGGATGAATAACTAAGGATTGTTTGCATTTATTTAGTATACAGTTAAAGTTGATTTTTCAATTAAAAACTGAATTTTGCAAGAGGAATGTATAGTATTTTAACAATGCCATCATTTTAATTTTAGGAATATATGAACATTGCAACATCCATTTATCCCAAGGGAAGCAGTGAAACCAAACCATAGCCTTATCTCATTGAAGTCTGAAATCTGATGAGATGTGGTCCTGTTATATTTCCTTCATGGAAACTGATATTTTACTAGATAATACACTTTCTGCTTATTTTGCAGCAATTTGATAAGAATAATTATGATCAAATTCTTTTTTCCAAGCAGTGCTCTGAACACTTTATCTGTAATAATACATTTCTGATGCAATAGATTTGCTTTTCATTTTTCGTTGCTTGAATGCAAAAGCAAAATGTGATACCAATATAAGTGCAGTGATATAAATAGAATTAGAGAGATATTCTGACTAGATACACTAAAATAATAACTCAGCTATTTTCAGCCATTTTTTAAATTGGAGTTTTTCTACATGTAGAAACCCTTGATGTCTCTGCTGGGACCTTTGTAAATGATCTTTTTCACGCATGTCAATTGCTGCCATTTAACATTGCTAAGCAGTTGAACAGATTGAATAGCATCCGTAAAGAAAACCAATTAAATCCCTCTATATGTAATGCTGGGATCAATAAGTTGCTTCAGCAATTGTGTCTTAATCAGTCCCAGTTCCTAACATCTGTAGAGTGTTTTATTACAAAGAAAATTTAGTTTCCAAACATAGATGCTGTGAGCTTAATAGAGAATAAATGGGATAAACAGCCTTTAAATTAAGGTAACCGTTCCAAGTTTGTTCTCAAAAACTCCCAAATCAACTCTACCAATTTCCAAGTGTAGTAAAGGTTGAATGTTATCAGCTTTGTGAAGTTTATTTAGAGTCATACGAAGATACATTTCCTGGTCACTGGGGAGGGGGGAATATTTGGAAATCTAAAGATAGGCCTATCACATGCAAAGATGATTATTAATAGTTCTTCCTAATGCATCCAAAGGTGCGACTGAACACCATGCAAGGACGTCATAAAACCTGCATCCTAACTGAAGTTGCAGTGGCAGCTATATCTGGAGGGAGGACTGGTACAAGAAGGGGCAATGCGTCACCTGGCAGAAGTAGCAACTGTCTCCTGTTGTGACTTCACCCATTTTCCTGTGCTGAGTCTTTGCCGTGCAGCCCTTAGCCAGAACTGTCTCTCCACTGACTCCTTTGTGTCCAGTTCTTACCTCTATGCCCAGTTCTGTGGAACCCCCCCATGACCTTTTTTGTCATCTTGAGTGTGCAAGGACTATTCCTTGGGCACTTTAAAGATTATTTTTTTTTCTAATGTATCTTCATATTCTTTTTGATCAAACACTGGAGAGCTAGTACAGCTGAGTGTGAGTGAAATGCAGGTTTTTTTTCCTGTGGCTTTATCATGAGATAGTTTTTATATTTCTGCTCTGTTAACACTGGTGCAAGTTTGTCATCAATAATGGACTGCTGAGGTGTTACTGAGGTCATAATTTGACTTGTAAATCTTTATTACTTTTGATAGTGCATGAGAAGGCAGCAGCGTGTCTTGGATTTAGGAGATTTTCAGAACAGCTGGAAAAAAGAAAAAGAAAATCTTACTGTAGACTGAAGAAGTGGAACTACAAGTATTGCAGAGTGGTCATTATGGAACCTCACAATTGCATGTTCAGAGAAATTATCTGAGTGATAAAACCCGTTCTTTAAGAGTAACTATTCTCTTACTTTAAAAGGATCATTAATTCCTACCTCCCTGGAAAGGAAGGCTAATACACAAAAAGGGGGAAAAGTAATTTAAAAATCAGCCAGCCCAGAGGGGTCACTAAACCCATGATATGCATATTAAGTATTTACTTGCACAAACTCCTCTTCAGCAAAATGCTTGAGCCTTTTGGCTATATGTCAAATTATGTCAGAGGCTGTGATCAATAAAGAAGCTGTTAGCCTCAAAGCCGCTTCCAGCAGGATGTCTATCCAGGAATACCTATTAATTTTGCATGGGTGGGGTTTTGTGTACATGTGTGTGTACATGCACATAAATTCTTGGTTAGACTTGTAATGATTCCTTAAATCTAGAGACTTAGCATTTTAAAGCAACTAGCTGAAATACGTTGCCAGGTTTTGGGGTTTTGGTTTTTTTTTGCTTGAGCAGGTAAAAACTGGCACTTAATAGCCTGCCATTTTAAAGTACTGCTGCATAAGCTTTGCAAGCTGAGCATGCCAGGCACGCTGCACTAAGCTGTAGGCAAGTTTATGTAGCACAGTGCTGTGCCCATAGAGAATACTTTCTGTGAATGCTGTCTTCCTTTAATAACAAAACCCTATGACTTTACTGCTGCTTAGTCCTGTTTGTCCAAGTATAACTAATAGAACTGTTGCTGAGAAAGTGGTTTTTCTCTTTCTTTGTGAATGAAATTCTGAGGGCAATTATGTTTTAGTGTTTATTATGATAGTGGGAGTAGGGAGGCAAATAAGGACAAATATGTTATGCAGAGGAGGAGGAGGAGGATTTGCCATCGTGAACGCCAGGTAGCCCTGTCTTTCACCAAAATGTAATTGGTTTGACAAACTATACAAAACCTGCAACGAGTGAGTTTAGACCTACTACTGCTGTTAGTTTCAGTATAATAGAATTAAACTGAAAACAAAGTGTATTTGTGTGCCTGATTGCTTAAAACCAGTCATTATCATTTGATACACTGATGCAAATGGGCTGGGGTAAACTGGTATTAGTTGATGTAAATCCAAATTAATGTAATAACCTTCCCATTCTGGATGAGTCAACAGAATTAACAAATGGTGTAATCTCATTTATTCCTCCATGGTTCATATCAGTAGTTCATAAATAGCAAAAGCAAATGGTATGTCAGGACTGCCTGTGACAGAAGAAAGAAGGGATAAGCATGCTTTATTCTCATTTACAAATCTTCCTGTTTCGAGCCTGTCTTATAATTTGAGAAAAGACCTTATAGCCTTACATGGCTATTTGAGACCCTGTTACGGTTCACTTACCCTTTGAAGATAAATATTTAAGAAGGTGTTTACCTTACTTTAGCCCTCAAATAGCACAATGAATATAATGGAGAAACATTGGAAAACCAAGGGCTCTCTTTACTCTTAATTTCCACTAGGAGTGAGTGAGAAGCTGGAGCTTGCTCCATAAAGAGGCCTGTGTACACGGCTACTCCTTAGCCACCTAACGTAATGATTTTATGTCTGCTGTAAGATCTCAGCTTTATCAGAGTGAATTATGTGTTGAGGTGACATTTCTGTCTTTTAAACTTTGCTGCCCACAAGGTATTTGCAAATATCGTCACAAGCAGCTAGTTATTTCTTAATGTCTTTGGTAGGGAACTATGTCCTTGTTTTATTTGCTGTGACTTGCATTCTTTGCTCAGGTTTCTGTGCTGTCTAGAAACTACATTCCAGAGTGCCTTGGTTCTGGGCCAAGGTAATATATGGGAGACATTTGTATTGAGATGGCTTATCTTTCTGTCGCATTCCAGTGAGAAAGGATATCAACTGCTTTAAGCAGTGGTCCTGCTCAGTTGTCTCAGAGAAATGCTGTAATCAGAATGTGAAGGAGAAATATATTTTCCTGGCTGAAATTCTGGTGGAAACTAGATTACACTGCAGAGCTGCTGAGCTGAGCTTCCTGGTGTGATGGAGAGCTTTGCTTCAGAAACAACTGGCAGAGGTTTTGTTCACCTGACTTTCACCTGACTTTCACCTGTTTAGAAGGAACACAAAAGAAATGGCAGGTACGATGTCCTTCTCTATTAATTACTCCATGAGTTGCCTCTACCTACATTTTTGTTAAAAAGTAGCTACTGAATTAAATCAGCAAGTGTCAGGCAAGCATTATGAGTAACTAAGGGATGAAGCCAAAAATTCCATATTTTTTTTTTTTCAGACTATTTCCAAGTTTATCTCCTATTTAAAAATAAGAAACTTTGTGTTTCAATTTTACAGTTTAATTAGATGCAGCTTTCCCCTACAGATTATTCACAAGATGAAAGCTTCATTATTTTTGTTTGTCCAACTCTTTCTGACCTTTTCTTTTTCCTCCTTTTTTTTTTTAATTATAGAAATTGTGGAGACTTTAAACCTTTAGGTAACATTGTAATGGAACAGTTCCTTTCATATCTGATATTTTTAAAACCCAATTCACATGCTGATGAATGGCTTTATCCAAAAAATAATTTTAACAGTACTGATTATGATGTGAATCAGTAAAGATGCTTATCTTTTGGATTGTTCCCCCCATTTGCCTGCCAACCATTACAGTTAGTAACAGGAAAGGAAGACTGCTGTTTTCACCAGCAGAATTTGCAAGATAAGTCAAACTTGCACCTAAATGGGTGCCTTTGGTAGCCATGGGTAGTAAGCTGTCTTCGGGATTAATATTGCGGAACCCCCACTGAAGGGCAGGTTGTGACAGTGATACGTTCTCAGTGGGGAAGTGCAGAAGGCACAGAGTGAACAATGGTAACTTACTAGCTTATTAATCAGGTCAAATTAAGCTTGCCCCACTGGGGTATACCTGATTCATGATGATGCTTTGGAAATAAGCACTTGGCTTTTAGAGTGCAGGAAGTTACAAGGCAGTCTGCCTTACGCTCTGGTGTGGAGCTGTGTCCTGGAAGATGGACCAGTGGACAGTGGTGATGAGACATGAAGCAGACACTTCCTGCTACAGAACTGAATCATCATTCTTCATTGCTTGTAACGCCTCTAGTTATCTTTAGTACAGGTTATGTACCATGTATGGATAGAAATGGGTATGTACATGTATGGGTAGAAAGTGTCCTATCCATACATCTCAGCTTCTCTGGAATGGTGAGTAACATCTCGTCTGAAAGCTGTTGTTAGAGCTGTATGCTGTGCTGTTCGTGCTATTATTTTAATTTTAATAGAAATGCATCTTGCATTTTATATATTCAAATCTCATGAGTAAAACTGTAGATTAAAGGTTGTATACTTTATCTGCAACAAGACATGATGTAGGGGGCTCAAACAGTGTAAATTACGTAAGCACAAAAGAATAAAAATAGCCAAATGATCAAATCCTTCTTACAGTGCTATAACGGGTCTACAGTTGGTAGACCTACATTGCAAATGTCTTTTACATTCTGGAATTGCTACAAAGATCAGCAGTTTGAGGGATTTGGAATATCAGCTTAGTAAAGGAAAAACAACAGGAGCTTGAAATGCTTTGCTCCTCAACTCCAATTGATTTGGAAAGTATGTTTAATTTTGGCCTTTCCATAATGAGTTGCTGTAGTATATAGCTATAAAGTAGCTGTAAATTAAATTCTTATACTATAGTCTTGTACAAACAGGAAATAACTTTAAAGTCTCTTGAAAATACTGTGCTTATTCTAGAGAACAAGATAAGAGGGATGTCCAAAGTATGATCTTACAGAAAATCACAGTTTTTCCAAAGATTATTTTAATGTCTGGATATCAGCTGACTTAAAAGAGTGCAGAAGTGGTTTTAATATTGCTAAAGGAAGGAAAGCAAACCAAGGGAGCTGTGAAGCATAAACCAACCCACATCGGGCAAAGGATATCTGTGATGTAGAACTAGCCTAAACAGGTTCTTTTGAACCTGTTTGTATTGATTCCACCGTCTCTGGATAAAATCACTAGAAACATTGTAGAATAGGAAGGCTGGACAACTTAAATAGGTTTATGGCTGATAGAGAGAAAGAAACTAGGGAAACTAAGGATGTATGACAGGAAGAACCTTTCTTTGGCCTAATAAGTTTCTGGCCCAGTAGGTTCCCTGTGATGACAGACATCTACAGAGCGGTGTTTCCATTGTTTAGTGCAGCCTGGCATTTCATTGCTCTGTGTCTTTGATGGAATTTTGTTGGAGGGTGCAGGGGGAGGTGGTTGTTTTGATTTATTTATCTGGGGGTGTTCTTAGACTAAAGCAACCTACCTCTTTTCATTATTTACTTTTTTTTAACATACCTTCTGGTGGTGAATTTTCATTTTAGTTAACCCTGTTATCATTTTAGTTGCCTTCTGTGACTTGTTCTGGTTTTCAGTAATCAATTGCAGTTAATTGATCTGAATTCAAGTCCTGGAACAAAGTCAGAAGAGAATAATAATCTCATGGTCTTTACTGCAATTCTGTTTTCTTTTGATTGTCATTCTGTTAGTGCTGTGTTACAGTTGGCTTCTTGGCCACTGCTGTCTGTTTTTAACAGAGCTTTTAAAATGTATGAATTTTTTGTTTATAGTTTAGTTGGCTTTATGCTAGGAAATTCACATCCATTATCAAAAAGGTGAAATATCAGCATCCTACCCTAAGCAATTACATGAAAGAAAAAGGGATGTCTTTTCACTTCTTTGGCTTTGAATTATTTGCCTGTTATAGGCAATAGATTTGTTTGTTTGTTTGTTTTATTTCTTGAAAGTAAGTTCTGAAGTAACAGAGAAAAAGCTTCTTATGCAGAGTAATAAATTGGAAGAAAAAAATTTCGATTAGTGAAGAGAATATATAACTTGCCTAAATGAGAGTTAAACTCTTCAGGTTCTAGTCTTCATGTATAATAAGGATGGTTTATTATTATTTTACTGAAAAAAGAAAGTTCTAGGAAATCAGGACTTCTTTTCTATTTTGACGGTCACCTATTGCACTACATTTAAATTGGCTAGTGTCATAATGCTGTTGTCATCCCATTTCTAACTCACACACTTGCATTTGAACATGAAATGAGAAATTACTTTTCTTTTATCTGTTGTTTGGCTGTAATGGGAAAGTGACTTGAATTCTGCAAAGTGCAGCCAGATCATCAGGCATTGTGTCCCCTGTGATACAGGCTAATCTATGGAAAATTTGAGACATTTTGAAAGGTAATACTGAGTTCTTTCTCTTCTTTCTGGAAAGAAATAAAGAATTATTAGTCCTGAATATACCATGTTAAATGCCATCTCATTGTTGCCAAGTAAGTCTGCTCTTCAAAGAGTCATAGTAAAGGAAACCTAAAAGGTTAACTCCAGAAACGGACAGTGATAATTCCTTACCTTCTTACAATTCCCTGTCTTTATGCAGAGACTTTTTTTCTTGTCTGCGAGTGGAAAAAATATTGGGAATTAAAAACAGTCATAGGAGTAATGTATGTGCCAATACCTAAATAGAGAGAAGTGTTCTGAATTTAGATTCTGTGCTTGCGTTTGACAGGAATTCCCCCTTCACTCTTCTGCCCGTCTTTTTAGACTAACATTTGAGTTTTTTCCAAGTCTGGAAATTTCTTCTCTAGATTTGTCTGTTCTGGCCCAAAAAATAGACCTAAAGACAGACAAGAGTTCTCTGGTTGCTCTACGACTATAGACCTAAATGCTTTTTCAAGGAGGAAGACAGGCCATTGCTGTAGGTCCAACCCCCTTTTTTTATTTGACATCCCATCTGTATGTGCTTAATCTGTTACAGTGGTCAGATTTTTGTTTGCATGACTATCACTAACCGTGTCTTTTGACAGGCACTGAGCAGAGTTCAGAAAGGAAGTCTTTTAATGAAAAATATTTATTTTAAAGAGACACAGAATCACAGGATGGTAGGGATTGGAAGGGACCTTCAGAGATGATCTAGTCCAACCCCTCTGCCAAAGCAGGGTCACCTACAGCAGGTTGGACAGGAACGCATCCAGGTGGGTTTTGAATCTCTCCAGAGAAGGAGACTCCACACCCTCTCTGGGCAGCCTGTGCCAGTGCTCTGCCACCCTCAAAGTAGAGAGTTTTTCCTCATTTTGAGACAGAATTTCCTGTGCTCCAGCTTGTGCCTGTTGCCCCTTGTCCTGGGCACCATTGAAAAGTCTGGCCCGATCCTCTTGACTCCCACGCTTTAGATATTGATAAGCATTTATGAGATCCCCTCTCAGTCTTCTCTTCTCCAGGCTAACCAGCCCCAGGTCTCTCAGCCTTTCCTCATAAGAGATGCTCCACACCCTTGATCATCTTTGTAACCCTCCGCTGGACTCTCTCCAGTAGTTCCTTGTCTTTCTTGAACTGGGGGGCCCAGAACTGGACACAATACTCCAGATGTGGAGTACTGTTTTGTATTGGTTTTCATCTTAAAATAAAACAAGTTCCCAGTGAATGATGATTACGCTTTTCATCAGTAAGTCATATCTGGTAGGTTCACACGAATGCATTTTACTTCAAGGAAGAGCTGGTAGATGCTTTGGCTGTGAGCTGTACTATACTATACTATACTATATTATACTTTTTGATTGCCACGCACAGTTTGTATAGCGTTTAGTGTTGTATAGTGCATTTTAAAAAAACATGACAAGTACTAGGACGAAAGACGGGATTTTCAATTTTTGAAGTATATATGGGCATTATCAAGCTGCATTTTGTCATTATGTCCTATGCGTTGTCCGGAAAGGCCTAGAGCCAAAATTTAGTAAATGCATGGATAAATCAGTAAAAATAAGTGAACTCTTTAGCATTCTGCTGAAATACTGCATGTGCAAAGGTGGGGGAGGGAATGCCATAAAAGAATCTTTCAGATGGCAAGTTTAAAGGATAGAAACAAGTCTTTAGTCAGCCAAAGAACTGATTTTTCCCAGAGAGCAGTCAAGGAAAACAGATTTGGTTTAGATATTGGCTGGAAGAAGGACTGTTTCTTGTCTTTTGAAATACTGTATTTTGCTTTTGTTCTAAGGACACAAAACAGATCTGTTCATCAAAGGCTTTGCTGATCATGTTTCTGTTACTGATGCTATGCTAAAATAAAAAAGAATCCAATTATCAACTAAAATAGTATTGTACAACAAATAATGATACTTGTGCTATGCATTTATGAATTTATTAGCATTGTGGTCACAGTTATCTTCCCTTTTCCTGTTTCATACTTTCTATGGTTACTGCCCCAGAACAGATGAATTATGGGGAGAAAAAAACCAAAACAAAACAAAAACCACCACCTATTAGCTTGTCCTATCTGTCTCGCTTCCTTTTTTATTTGATAAAATAAAAAAGCTGCAGTCTGTGACTATTGCCTTTCAACCTTTTGTGTTGCACCTCCAAAAAGAGTCTTTTCTGTAACCTCTATTGGGTGGCTGGAGACAGCAAGCAGGTTACGTGGCATTCCCTGCCACTGCCATCCAGCCCAGCATTCCTTTCTCAAGGTGAGGCAAACCCTGCTCCCCTGTCTTCCCTTTCCCTGTCATGTATTCGTCATGGTAGAATGACTGAACCTGGGAGTGGAGCTCCTTGTTTCTTGAGGTTCTGTCTGCAGACACCTGTTGCTGCTACTTTGATAAAGTATAAAATCACATCACTCTTCAAAAACTTGCTTGTATTGAGAGAGAGTAGATGCTAAAAACTGATAGCTCAAAATATAGATCATCTGAATGGAATCAGGGGTGTGTGTATATGTATTAGTACTGGTTTTATGACCAGATCCAACCTGTTTGTTCAGCATAGCTCCTGACTTCACTGGCAGCAGGGCTATGCCTTAGCTTAGTAGGTAAAGCTGTGCCTTTGTCTTGATGGTTAAGGGCCGTTATGGCCAGTGATATCCCACTTTGTACTGGAGCCTGCCAGGCATGCCTGTACTCTATCACATCTGTGTTTATCTTTGTCGGGCTACTTAGAGGTAGCAGCTGTATCACAATATTAGGCAATTCCCATTTTCTCTCTTGGCCAGCATGACAGCTTCAAGTGGTGTGATTTTGCAAATACCATGTCTTGGGGTAGTTGGATTTTTCATCCAAACATCAGCGTATGCTATGTGTTTGTTTGGTACCACTGTTCTTTGTAGCTTTGTTGGGCTGCACTAATGTTTCTGCAGTGGATGGGAAAATGCAGCAATCAAGAATCTTGTTAAATTACAGTGAAATTGTTCTGTGTGAAGATGTCTGTCATATCCTTAAGAGTATGGAAAGGCATTTACTGACATGGAAATTCTTGAACTGGTGTGCATTTATCCCATTGCACTGGAAAAATTTCTGAGGCCTTCTAGCCTGTGACCTTGTTGCTTGTATTTGTCACCTTTTAGTTGCTTTTGTCATGCTTTGTTTGCTATACTGATATATATACTATATATGCAAAGGGAGGCATATTAATAGCTTGATGTGGAGGAATTTTAGTCAAATACACATTTTTGTATAAAATTACCTTTTTTTTTCAGCATAGAGCTTGTTTCATCATGAAGAAAAGATGTCTTTGCTGTCTTTTTCTTTTTACTAAGAACCCATGCTGGATTTATTTCTTATGTTAGGAAGCATCTATGCCTAATGCTTTTGAGCTTTGGCAGTAGGAGTCGATCTAATACCATCTCTCAAGGCCAATTTCTAGTTGCTCTGTTTCTTTTACAGAGGTAGGGTTTTTTATTTATTTATTTTTCCATATTCAACTGTTGATTTACAAAATCACTTTTTATCTTTCAGTTGACAGCTTTAGCCAGTAGATTTTTATGCAGTCTGACAATTGCCAAAACCTTTCTTCCTGTTTTTCTCTATGTCTCCCAAATAATATCAGGCTGCTGAAATAAGCTGTTGTAGCAATTTAAACGTATGCTGTAAGTTCTCATGTGAGAGGAAAGATTGGTTCAATCTTCTTCCTGCTTTAATGTTTTACGCAGTTGCAATTGGAGGGATCATTTGCTCCTGAGCAAACAAACAAAAGATAACTCATGCAGGTGACAGTTGGGCAACCACAGCATGTCTATTTAAATGATAACACTGCACGTTCTTACCTTCCTGTTTTCTTCCCTGCTGGTGCTGTGATAAGCTCCATAGTTCAGTAAGAACATCACTGCTTTCACAGATTTTGAAAACAGCTTTGTAGTTGTTCTAGACTACTTTATCAGCCATAATTCCTCAGTCTTGGCTCACAGTATGGTTAGAAGACTACTTTCCACGTGATGGGGTTTTAAAGCTTCTGACTACTTCTGTCTGTAGCACTCCGTGCACTCTTGCAAGTGGAAGAGGGGGATATTGTTGAGTTCTTTATCTTGTTCCTTAAAAGGCTCAGAAGGAGGGGAGGATCAAACACAGTCAACCCCTTGTGCTGTACTGTTATAGCAAGGGTCTGCAGACAGCTGGTAGTATATACAGTAAATAGATGCTAGAATGTTCCTCTTTTATTCCTGATTTTATTGAAGTTGTAAAGATGAATGGGATATCAAAAAGAATTGCCACAGAAAGGAACTGTCTGAATTTTAATCAGGGTCAAATCATTGAACACAGCTGTGACAGATGAATGCAAAATTTAGTAAAGTATCTATTGTGAGACTGTAAATTAGATGTCTCAAATAATTGACAGATTACTTGGCAATGTAATCTATCTGGGTTAAACAGTTGCACATAAATTATTTTTGCAAACAGTTCCTTGAGATACAGCTGATGAATTATAATTATGAAAGAGATAAATGCTCTCTCCTTGCTGTTCATATGTTTGGAAAAGGTTAAAAACCACTTGTTTGTGGCACTAAGTTTGTTTTGCCTTGAAGGAGTTATTACTAGATTAGAAGCTGCACAGTTATGTAGGCTTTTGAAGCAACTTTCCTACTTTTGCTTCTGTAGAAATTCAGTGGTAGCAATTTCAAAAGAAATTATAACCTGTGTCCTGGGAGAACGGTTTTAAAAAGGAGGGAGAGAAGAAAAAGGTTCAAAGATGTATTTTTTTCAGAACTTTTTTTTTATTAGGGGTAGTATCTGCTCACACCTCACAATGCAGGCAGGCTTCTGTTACTTGGCACCTTGTGTGCCAGTAGCAATTTCCTAGAATGTGTTTGTAATTAAAATATATATTGCTGAGGATATACAAGAAGTAGCATCGTGCAGTGCTGGCCGCAAGAGTTACCTGTATTGGCAGAGTCTCAAAAAAGAACTCTCTGCTAGAGAACATCCAGCATAGGATATGAAACCACTACGAAATACAGAAGTTATAGCTACAGCTATACAAGGTGCATGGAGTGTTGCTGTGTGGCTGTGGGCTGGTATGGCAAATGTGCTGTGTCCAACCCCGGGCACTAGTGACTTGGCAGAGCGTGGGACTCACTGACAACATCTACAGCCAGATACATGACTCATGGAGGCATTTACAATTAGATGAGAATATTTGATAAAAGCTGGGCATAAAACCTGCTCCAGAAGCATCATAAAGATGCCAAGCTGAATATAAGTCATATGTTGAACATGAATGATAAGGAAGCGTGAAATTTTCCTCTGGTTTATACTAGTGTTGCGTGCCGAGAAAAATATGGGTGGCTGCTGCTGCTGCTGTTTAACATAAGCAAGGCAGCAAATCTTGGAGAGTTTGGAATAAGAAAATTTGGGGGGCCTGTGCAAATCAGCAGAGAATGGAGTATTGTGTGTGTTTCTAAATACAGTATGAGATTAGAATACTTCAGAAGAACAGAATTGTTAGACATAGGAAATACACAGTAGGATAGGAAATCAGTCCTTATACTGTAAATCTTAATATTTTGGAAAGTGTAGTATGTGTCCTCATTTCCAGCAACAGAGGAAACGGATGGGCAGACTTGAAGTTATTGGCATCATGTGACAGGTCATGTGATGACTCATCTGGAAACAGACTTCAAAATGTCAGCCCTGTGTCCTGAACAACTTTATTTCCTAATTATATCCAATAGCCACTAAATACAAAAAGGAAGCTTTGCCCTTCATAAGCACAGAAAAACAAAGTAGCAGTTAGAGAACATTCTTGAAAACCAGTTTATTGTGCTACAGTTTGTGTAACATAGCAGAAGAATAAAGACAGTACCAGATGTGAAGCTGGGTAGGCAGAAAAACAGTGTTCCTACCATCTTTACCTTTTCTTACTTCCCCTCCCCTCACTCCTGGATAGTCATTTGGGTTTGTAAGTAAAGTAGTTCTGAAAACATTTTCTTTTGTCCACCATTATACGTAAGAGATTGTTTTCAGGTCATTTTTAGAGTAGTGGGGTTTGGGTTGTTTTGTTTTTTTTAAAAAAAAAAAAAGCCAAACCAAAACTTTTCCTAGTGGGAAAACTGAAAAAAATAGTGTTTGGGAAATTGTTTCTCCTTTCTCATTTGGTGAAATTAAAATATTTGTACTGAGTCAACATTTCATTAAATTTGTGGGGGAAAACTTACAGGGATGGGGGGGTTCCCTTGTTAAACAAGGACCTACTTAAAGGGATTATAGAAAAGTAAAGTTTAAAAAAAATCGCCATTAATATCAAGAGTAAGGGTTTTTTCCCTCCCGCTGTGAAGGCCAACTTTTGGTATGGGAATTTATTTCCAGATAATTCTGTGACTAATAGTTATGAGAAAAAATTATCAACTGTTTGCCTTTAGGGAAGTCCAGGAAAATCAAACCAAGATGTAGGAAACGGTGTGTACAGGCACATACTCGGTACTAAATGCAGCAGTAATTGAGGTACAGAACGTGTCATTCAGATTTCACCTTTGTGCCCTTTAGCAGCTGTATTGCAATATGTACACTTAAAGCATTAGTGTACTTGCCACTAGGTAACCAAAACTAATGACATGCTTTAGGAAACATCTTGGGGGGTGCTTGGAGAGCAGCCTGATGGTAATATCTTCGTGCAGAACTGGCAGAGGTGGGGCAGGAGGTAACTGGGAGCACATGCGCTGAATCCCAGCTAAGTAGGAGCACTTCTGCACCTGATTTTACTGACCAGGCAGAAGACTTGGAGTTTCACAGTGGTGGAATAGAAGGCTTTGTGATGTGGCAGTGGTTAAGAAGTGCCTGGATAAAAGGAGGCGTGTGGCTAGGCTCTTGCAGTGCCGCATTACCTCTTTGTGCTTCTGTGTGCGTATCCACATACGTGATAGATTACAAGATGGAGGGCAGGTCTCTAGGTACGTCTGGGTGACACAATAGGAGTTGTTCTCGTTTTGCACATTGCTACTTCATCACCTAGTTAGTATTGGACGCAAATGTAAACCATGATGTTCTTGCTTCAGTATTGCACCACAGAATAAAAATATACCTGCAAATCTGTTCTCCTCTTGCCTGTGTAATTGCATCCATAGTCCTAATGTGACTCAGCTCTTCTGCTGAATTTGCTGTAGTTTATATAAATGAGACATCAGTGTTATTTATGTCTTCTGACATTAAGACCTTCCGTTCCTGTTGTAAGAAGAGAAATTGTGGCTTTTGGTTTTGGGGAAGGCATTCCCATAAAATTAAAATGCAGACGAGCAATAATATCCCATGGGGTTGTACAATGTCATGAAAGGAAGGTAGTTTTCCCAGAGAATGAAAAATGCCAAAGGGCTGTTACAGTACAATTATCTTGAATTAGGTACTCTTCTTCAATAAGATAATGACTTTCTGTCTTTTGATGTGTTCTGGTAAGATCCCTCAGTCTTTTAAATTAATGCTGAAATTGCAGGCAAACAAACAAAAACTTAGTAATGGTAGTTATTAGTGGTATAACTCGCTGTGTCCCAACCTGGGCCTCTTGTCTGTCAGCTTCATTAAGAAATAACCAGGTATTTTCTGGTGTTAACCTAGCTGTTGGTGAGTTTTCCTTTTGTAATACAATTAGTTAAACTGTTGTATTTTGGAAACCATCTGTCAGAAACACATAGCGGGACTTAAAAATTTTCCAAACTTCCTTCGTTAGACTTCAGTGTCCACAAAATCTTACAGATCATAAATAAGGTTGAATTGTCTTTATTTTTTGTATTCCCTCAGCCTTCTTGCAAATTTGAGGGGGTGGGGGGAAAGTATGCTTAAATTGTTAGAAGTAAGAGATCGAAATTCAGGAAATAATTCAAAACTGGTTATTACTGCTCACAGAATAAAGTTGATTACACATACATTTTCCTCCAGATGTGTAAAAGTTATTGATTAAATATTTTGGTATCTCAGAATAGATCCATATTAATAGCCTGATACCTCACTCCACCTTGTCTGTGATGTTTGTGTCATACTGTAGCTATTAATGTTACAGCCTTTCTGCTGATAAGACGGGCTTGGGTCTCCCCTGTAAGGGCGTTGTCTTGTGGCAGTGCACTGGGCAGAGGTTGTACCAGCCCTGGGTCCTTCCTCTAGCTCTGCGGGTGAGTTGCTGTGCAACACTGATGTCTTAATTCTTGTAAGAGGTGTTACACTGAAGCTGCTGAAAAAGTGTATCTGTAGAACCAAACCTGAGATTTTAATTTTCTTTCATTGCCTTTGTAACTGTTTATATAACTTTAACTTTAGAAACTCTGGGTTTTATTTAGATTTAGGGAAATGGATGTCTGCCATGGCTGTCTATGCGAGGTTTGCACTATGAGTTTTGACCTCCTTTACATAGATTTCCAGTAACGCAAATGGAGACAAATATTGCAGTGCAGTAAAGGCAGTAGTGACATGCCAGCTTAAACTTGGCTGAATCGATGGCATGTCTCCCTAGTAGCAGATCAAACTGGTAGTCCATTTGTAGGGTTCATACCTTGCTTCATGGTATTTCTGACCAAAACATTACCAGTGATCATCTCCTAAGCTTTATCTCCTGCACTGTGCTGGGTCCATGGAGTAGATCGGGTCTTCCTTCAGTATTAATCCTTCTCTAAACTCTGCCCTGATCCTGGTCCACAAGTCTTCATTCCCCTCTGATAATGTATTTCTTGACCGAGATGCTTTCCTCTCTTTGTCACTTATACAATTTATTTTTTTTTCCTTTCTCCTGCTCTCCCTCCTCCCTGCGCAGATATTTAAGGGAGTAAAAGTTGCTGGAGACCTTACCTTCAATTTCAGGTGATACTAATTTGCTTTGTGAAAGGGATTATGATCCTTCTGTTCAATATCTTGCTAATCTTTTTGGAGGCTGAAGTAGAAGATTTTGTAAGTTGCATGTCTGTCTCCCTTGTCAACTCTCTTCTTGTTTCATTAAGTCTGCCCATTTTTATGTTGTTTCACTCAGATTGTTTAAGTGCTACCCATATCACCTTGTCTTCTATCATCCATCCTTGCTTACCGTTCTTGTCTTGTCAGTTTAACCCTACAGCAAGACTCAATTCACATTTATGTCTGTGCGTGTTCAAGTTTGGCCTTCTGAGTATGCTGTTCGTGGATCTGACTCATCAGTTACATCCTTCTATCATTTCTTTCTCAGTCTTCTAAATTACATCTTCTGTTCTCAAACTGACAGTGTTGGGAAAATTGAAACGTTTACATGCTATTATATGAGGATTTCATCTATACCGGAAGAGTTGTCTGTATTGGCACCTGACTTTTTTACTGCTGGTAATTTGCTCATGAGAATGGGAATTCTTTTTAAATTTTATGGACTGTAAGTTTGAAGATAAAAAATTTTGGAAGGTTTTTTACACGGGCAGGTAAAATGAATATATAAACAGTTAGACCTTGAGTATTTTCATAACTGTGGCTTAAAACTCTATCTGGGAAAATGTAATAAAACTTAGAAACATTGAAGTTCATCAGTTGGCTTCCAGTCAGGTGATTTGGTGGACTTGGCAGTGCTAGATTAACTGTTGGTCTTGATGATCTTAAAGGTCTTTCCCAACCTAAATGATTCTATGATTCTCTGCTATTAAAGACAAACGTTTCTTTGCTAGTTTTCTGTAATCCCTCATTTTAATTAATGAGTCAGATATAGCTGGAAATTTTAGAAATAAATGAGAGGTCTCTGGAGAGTTATTGACAGATGGCGAGTATGGAAGTTATCTAAAAAAAATTACTGGCAGTCTGTCTTCAGCAAAGACAGGTTGCAGTGTTCCTGTGCCAAGAATATACAAGCAAACTTTTTTTTAGTTGTAGCTTGTTGCATTTCAGGGTGAAAGCTTTTAGGAGAGATTTGTATAAATGCTTTCTATATAGTTCTGTAAAATACGCCTCACCAGGCAGAATACAATCTGACTAATCAGTCATTCCCAATTTAGCAGTGTAATTTTGCTAAGGCAGTATGTTCTGGTGTTACTGATTTTGTTTGCCATTTTCACAGTTGAAGTACAGCTGAGCATCTGATGACTTGTGTCCACAGTACAAGCTCCTGCAGCAGCTAATCACAAACGTCATAGCCTGGGGCAGACTTGCATTTCTGCCCAACTCATAGTGGTGTAATCTTGTAGTACTGATGGACTCCAGGAAACTGTTTGCCCTTACTAGAGGTTTCTCCTGCAGAAAGCCTAGCAAAGAGAAATGTAGGTAGTTCTTCCATAGGGCTTAACTTCCTTTATCAACCTGCAATGTCTTTGGCCTGGTGGTCACTTGGGCCCGGGGGTGAGAATTGACAGAGGAAGGACGGGCAAAAGCTTCATTGAACATTTATGTGGCCACCTTAGCTACTTTTTGAGGCTTTCCACAACTTTCCACATGTGCTTCTTTCAAGTGTATATGTATTTTATTTGAAGATAAATAAAGAGAAATAAATGAAACAATTTTTGATAAAATTAAATAAAATCCTAGTGTGGTAGTTAGAGCCTACTTTTGGATTAAGAGCTTCACCACTAAGTATATAATATGCAAATTCACAAAAATGTGTCTGAATACATCTGGTATTCAGACTTCAAGAAAATGGGTATTTTGGTTTGCCCATGTTAAAATGGATTCAAGTTTTCTGCATATCCTAAATCTCTAAAGTACCTTAATAGAGAAAATGTATATAGCAAGGCTTACACTAAACGTTTTAGACTGAGGACCAAGTCTCCGCTGCAGACTTCTTGTGTGCCACAGCTTTCCATTTGTAAAAGGGGAGGAACAGAACTTAGCGTGAGAGTAAATATATTCAAGGTTATGCCATGTTCAGTGACTTCTTAATAGGTGCATGAATTTTTAGTCACCAGAATAGTGGAAGCTTCTTAGAATATTACAAAATATCCTTGGCAAACTTTTAGAACAATAGCCTAAATTTGGACCGTGTCCTTGTATGATCTGTACGTGAGCATATGTATACCAAGTTCTCATTGATTTTTCCCTTGAGTGAGACAGAATTGTATGTCTTGTTCATCAGAATTACAGTCACCCTGTGCACCTAATGAGCTTAATGTGCTCATTTGTGTGTTATTTTCTCTAAGAAGGCTAACATGAAGAACACACACTATTGCCTTTGGTGTCACAATTTAAAATAGAGAACTCTAAAGACCAAGACACATTTTGCTTACCTCTGACATGAGATTGCATATCCATGCTGTAAGGATCTGAGAGAAAAAAATCCCACAGTACTTTAGACAAGAGATCTCGGTTCAGGGGCTGCTGAGCAGCATCAACTCATCTTGTTGTTTGTGGTGACTTATTTCCACGTCCTTTTCATTATCTGATTCTGGTGCTGCTTGGCATGTTATCTATCAATAAAGTTGCATCTTCTGATTTTAATCTCAAGATGTCAACTTGCCTTTGCGAACGTGTAGAAACAGCAATATATAGAATCACATTTGTCAGCTTGAGAAACCTCTAATGACAGCTGAAGAATGTGGAGTTAGTGATCTAGCTCTGTGTAGTTCGCAAATCATATTCCTGAACAGAATTTCTGCTGGTTGGATTTATCTGTTTTGCAGCCTGAATAACAAGTAGAATAAAGTCATAATAGTGATGCCTGTAAATAGACATTCTTCAGGATTTAAGACATATCAATTTTCATTATTTGGAAGAAATTAATGTCATGGAATATTGTGGTCTGATGTGTTTGTTTTTCTGATGTACAGTAGTCATGTTATTCCTAAATTAAAATGGACCTGGCTACATACAGCCAAATCGTGGACCTTCAACTTGCTTATCAGAGCCTGCTTGGTTTTCTGTGTTTTTTCACAGTACACTCCCTTCCTGCTGTCATGGGAATCCTCACTTCATTGCTGAGTGAAGAGAAGAAATACTCGTAAGTCAGAAATGCATGAGTAGATTGATCCATAGCACTCAATTCACTGTCCAGAGCAGATTATCACTCGGCAGATGCGTTATAATAGTACTTACTGCATCTTCAAGTAAACAAAGAAAAGTAGCTTCCCTTACTCAATGTGTTAGGTAAAAAATAATGCACCTCTCCATGGGAAATTAGTTTAGCTGTGTTCCCATCACTAGGTGAAAATGTCCTGCCTGAGGAATCGTACTAAGGTAGGGAGAGGAGGAGGAAGGGGAAGAAATTTATGGACAGTGAGTCTGTTCCATAGTGATACCTGCAATAGAACAAATGTAACAACATGACAAAATTGTTTTCAAACTAAATAAACACTCTGCAGTAGAAGGGCTGTTGTCCCTAAAGCAAGTACACCACACTTCTCTAACTGCCATGTCTAAATCATTTGGGTACTAAAGGATTTTGAATTCAAATGTGTAATTTCAGTATGTGTTGAAAACATTAATAAATTACTTTGCAGGCTTCTAGCAAAATATAGTTCTGTAGTCAAGCAGAGATTTCTGATAATATCCAGATATAAATTACTGTCTTACAGTCCTTACGTCCTACAAAATTGCAGTATCAAAATTTAATAGGATTCTTATGCTGTGAAAATACAGAAGCCTTCAAGTTCAGTCTACGACTTGACTCTTCTATTGAAAGCTAATGGAAAGAAACAAGTCTTTCCTTTTATCTGGCTCTACGTTCAATGCTTTGAAATTTAAGTATAAAACAATCATCTGAAATGTTTTAAAGCATCAGCAATTGCAGTAGCAACTTACATTTATCAAATCTTTTGTTGACATATTCAATCTATTGTTATATAATATAATCACTGTCGGATCAAACAGAAGTAGAAAGACTTAGTGTATTCTGTGCTGGTATGTCCTGTTGTTTTCCAGCTGCCATATGCACTCCTTTGACTGTGAGCAAATGAACTTTAATGGGTGGTCTGTAATGTCGCATGACACTGTACATCTGTTGTGGTAAAAACGGCACAATCACTGCAGTGTTGAGACTTGTGTTCCACAGAAGGTCTCACAAGGGCTTCACCACAGTGTCTTCTACCAGTGATTAGTTTTATTTTTCCCATGTATACAAACTCCATGTAATGTTGAACAGTAGCTGGCTTTATATTGTTTAAATTCATCATTCAAAATGCAATTTTGCACTTTCACTCCTTAAAGCAAAAACTTGGCTGAATGAATGGGAACATTTCTGGCTAATTAATGAGTTTTCTGTGTCACCTCATTGAAGAAAGGATATAAAAGATGGATTAAAGGTTGCCTGTCTTCCTCCATTGTTGCCAGATGTGTTTGTGCCAGTGTTTGTCAAGTTAGCACTCCTGTGCAAGTGAGGAATGGATGGGATCCCTGCACTTCGTCCTGATCTGCAGACTTGCTGCTGGGAATAAAGAAATAAAGACTAGCAAAGTTTCTGCTATAGTGGGTTGTGCAGCTGGGAAAAGGAGGCAGTATCAGCCACTCAAGGATAGGGGTGGAGGTTTTCAATAGACTAGAAATGCAGGCACAAAGTGTTTGCTAAAAACAGCAGAAGATGCCTACATAGTCTGGAAGGCATGAACGGGCTTCGCGGTACCTCTGTGCAACAGAACGAGCAGTGACTCAGGATAAAGTTTGGGGGGTCTGGTGGAGTTAAGAATGAGGAAGAAATTCTTATGGAACTGACACATGCATTTTGAAGAGTGAGCAATTTGTCATATGCCAAATATGTTTTCCCAACTTTCTACAAGCAGAATTCCGATTTTTTTAGAAATCATTAGGAATGATTCATTAGGAAGAGTGCGTTGGAAATATTGCATCCGTAAGAAATGCAGGAGCCAGTCTTAATGAATGGGAGTTCACCTTTTCCAGAGGCTTTGGTTTTTCCCTTTTTGTTTGGTTTTGCTGCCTCTTGAGGCACACATCAGCACTGAATTGATACAACTGCCTATTCAAAAGCTATCTTTTTTAGTAACACACCTGGTTAACTATAGCGCAAACCTCAGGATTTTATTTTAAAAAAAATAATCTGTCACAGCTGTGAGTACCTATTGATTGAGGGTAACGGTACCATATTACTATGGGTGAGTTACCACAAGAGATTTCCCCGATTTAGTCTGCTAGTCTCCTCTGAAATGCTCTCTTGTGGTAGGGCATGTGTTCCCTGACGTGGAAGGAGTGGAAGTCTTGACCCCAAATGCATCTCTCTTCTGGATCCAAAACTGACAGTAGGGCATTTGTTCAGATACTTGTTTACATGGGCTTTTGGATTTCTACCTGCACTTTCTCATATTAAGTGCTGAATTGTTCATGTCCAACGTTGGCCCCCAACCCTTATCTCTGGAGGACAGGGCACTGCGCATCAAGAACACACTCTTTTCTGAAGAGAATGAAGGCGAACACTGTGGCTGTGCTGAGTAGGTGTTGTGTGCTAGTGACTGAAACTGTCAGGTGAAAAAAATGGGACAGAAGTTAGAGGTGTGACTAAGAATACCTGTTCATGTATCTTCATTTCCTTGTAAGTATGAATCTGCAAATATTTACATAGTCCCTACATTCCTTGTTGTAGGGACTACCTAGATGTGAATAAAATGCAATACCAATGAGTAAGTACAGTTGTTATTTCGGCACTCGTTGATCCAATAGCAATGATTTTCATGGCAGTGGCCATGTGGATTATTAAAACCAAAACAATTACATGCAAAATTTAGCTAGGTATTTCTTATATAATCAATATTTCTACAGTTAGCAATCCTATTTCCCTTGAATTACAGATCCCTTGTCAATGAAACAACAGTCTCAATCATAACTATGTACTACAAATGTGGTATTGGATCTCTCCTTTATTAACTGTCCTTGTGCTGTAGGCAAATCAGTTAAAATATTATAATCTTTCCTTTTGATGTGCAGGCAAATATCCTTTTGTAAGCTGGTAATACTGTTTTAAAATATATTTTCTAGAATGCTTTTTGAAGAAGTGTTGAAATCAATGCTGGTAACTTTTTTAGATAGGCGATTTTTCTTGAAACTTAAAATTTCCTGGAACTATGAATTTATAGAAGTACACTTCCCTTGCACCAAATAGGCTGTTTTCCCCAATGTATTCTGTTTCTGAATCTTTAGCCTACTCAACTGTTTTACTGTTAAGAAGATAATAACTTAATATATGTTAATAAGTAAAATGTAGGCTATTATGTTGTAATCTGGCAGCGGTGGAAGAAAGACCGTCATTTTTCTCAAAAGCACTGTTGACTAGCACTGATGAAGGATAACAGGAAGTATGTCAAATGTAGTGGTTTTGATGTATTATTTAATTTAAATCATTTTATCCCGGCAGGTAGGTAGTTTTCTTTTTTTGACAAGAACAGCTAGTCTGTACAGTCACTTCTTCATTGATTTTACTTGGACGCATCAATATGGCTTTGCTGAAACAAGCAAAACCTGCTCATTATCTTCTCTTGTTCTTTCCAATTCATCACCCAGGGGCAGCCTTGTCCTTGTATCGTTTAATAAATCTTACCACATTATCCTTAAGGCTCTGAGCACTCTACACTGCGCTGTATCTACTAGCCTTGGATCTATTTCTTGGGGAAAGCATAAGCACACTGTAGTCAAGGATTGCAAACAGTCCTTAGACATAGCTCCTCATCTGCCTATAAAAATACAGAACTACTTCTCTAACTTTGAAAACCCCATTTTCCCTTGTATACCTTATTGGGGCTTTAAACTGTAATTTTCTGGTCATTTCTTGTACCTGATAATACAAAGACTTTAATATGTAATGTAAGATTATTCTGTCTGCTGCATTTTGAATTCAGAAGGCAAAATGATGGATCTTGCTACAAGTGCAGAAATTGCTCTGTTGAACTTCTGAACGTAGACAGCTCGGAGGGTGAAACGTTCATTAATACGCTAATGGAAACTGCTGGGAAGAAGATAAATTTCCAGATATGTACGGTGGGTTTGGGACCCTGCAAAGTTCAGAGCTTTTCAAATGATGTTGTCTAAGCTGCTTGATTCATTTTGGATACAAGTTTTTGCGTTCCTTTACAGAGGTACACCCTTAGAATTGAAGTGTTAAAAGTCATTTCAGCATGTGGCATGGAAGTGTGCTTTCATTAGAATCATTGGGTATTTTATCAGGCTCTGGGTTCTTTTACCTTAGGCACCAAATGATTTGTTTTTATCACAGCATAATGGTTGCTCAGAAGTATACTTCAAAATATTCACCACCTACTGTAGTCCATGTTATTTTTCTACACATAAATATTTGAGCTATTGAATCTGACCTACAAATATGCATAGTAGCCATAATTTAATGAGCCCGTGCTTGTTCTTGCTCCTTGATCTCCTTCCTCCCAAGAACTCTTTGGTACCTAACCGTCAAGAGCATCAAGCAGCAGTGAGATGCTGAGATTGCTTTATGGAGGTGACAGGTGTGTTCGCCCTCTGTAAGAGTAATTCACTGCTGACATTGCAGGTTCAGGCTGTGATGCTCAAGATGAGAGCGGATGCTGAGTATTCTTGCCCCCTCAAATCCTTGACTGAAAGTCAGTTTGGTAGTAGGAAGGCATGGGGGGGGAGCAACCAAAACAGTCAAACAACCCTGTAAGCACGATCAGAGGAAAAAACAGAGTGATTTAATAAGGCTGATGTAATGTATTTTAATAAATAATAAATACCTTGCAAAGAAGAAATAAATTATGACCGATGGAGATGAGGGACTAAATGTAATTTTAAAACTCTTTCCAAGTATATCATGGAGAAAAATAATATTTTTTTTTTCCACTAAATGGAGACAATGAAATTATCTCAAAATAGCTTAAAAAATAGAGTCCCAATTCTGTAGTACAAATGAGAAATCACCTCCACATTTCTTTTAAACTACATGCATTTGCTGTTTTTCTTGTATCTAGCAATATAATGAACTATATATTAAAATGAGAAACACTAAGAAAAGTGAGGCTTCTTATGGACAGAGAAAGAATTAGTTATTTTAATAAATGCAGTCATCCTTTTTTACTTTCAAATAAAACCCCTTAAGTGTAGATTGCTACTCGTTTTTAGATTTGTATATTTAAATATGTATAAGCACAAAGGAGCTTATATTCAATTGTGATAAGGCATGACATGATGTCCAGATTTTGCTTGAAGGTTTGGACTGAGGTTAGGGTGCTTATTAGACATCATGAGATGTTCCCTTCTGATGCTGTGCAACGTGAAAGGAATCGGTTCTGTGCTGAACTGTATTTACAATGTT
>NW_009648526.1:3763523-3834097 GCF_000708025.1 Charadrius vociferus | reverse complement strand
CTCAACTGGAATTTTAGTTTCAGTTTTTGTTGTCCAAAAGCCTTTTATTGAGCCAGGCGCTTTTTTGTTTCAACAGTTAATCAGGAAATGAATGTGATAAAGCAAATATAATTAAGAACGGGGTAAAATTATGGTGAAAGAGAGATACTTTATATTAAGAAAGTATCCTTTCTAAGGATCTGTAGTGGTCTATAGCAAGCACATATTTTTTATCTTTTGGTCAAATACAGTTCGGCTTAAGGTGGAATTAATGCGAACTGTGAGATTTTATACAGAATACAGCAGTTATTGAAGCGGTACCATAAGACAGTAAAGCGTTTCTTGTGTTCCAGTTCAGTATAAGGTATGGATGAGACGGACTCACTGGGGAAACAAAATGAGTCTGGGCAACAAGAAAAGCCAGGAGAAGGTAAAGAAAGTATAAACTTCAAACTAGTTCATATACCCTCTCAAAAGACTTAGAACTCTCTTAATAAATCCCCCAAGCTCCATACATATCGATCACTATGCTATGCTTCGACTAAGAGACCCAATAAATACGATAATTTGTCGTATATTTGCATGGTTAGTGCAACAAATGAATTATCTTTTCTATTAGTGTTCTACTGTTGTAACCAGCTTACGCTTCACATACAATTTATGTTGCAATTCTTAAATTGCTCTGGAAAGTCATACGAACTTATATCTTCACTGGAAAATGGCAGAACATTTTGCATTTCTCAGAGAAGTGTTTGTGATGACAAGATGTCTTTTCATCTATGTGTCACATTAAGTCACTCTTCCACCATTATTATTTTATTACTGTACAAATTTATGTTGGCTTTGCTGTTCAGATCCTTTCATGTTCGCTGCCTTCCCCTCTCTGTCAGCGAGGTGTTTGGGTGATGCATTCCTTTAAAGAATTTTATAAAGTAAATAATATTGACTAACACCACTTGCTATAGTATTTGACAAATAGTACGTGCTCTTATAGGCCTTATTCTAGCAAACTTCCTATTGGATATTAGTTTCTGATACAATTTCTAAATTGAAAGCAGACTAATTTGATGTGGTAAGAGAACTTAAATTTCAGCTGCATGATTCATGATATAGTACTTACCAAGTTTCAGCTGAGCCTTTTCAATGTGGTAAGGTGTCATTTAACTTATGTTGTCTTTCCTATAGAAAAATCTTTACTACAGTTCACAGAGTTCCTGTTAATAAAAGTAGCAGCACATGGACTGTGATGCTACTGAAAGAGAGTTGACATAACCTTCAAGTTATTCTTTGAAAAGAAAAAGACACCTCAGTGGCAATTGACTCTGTCACAGCTTCAGAGTCAATTATAAGCTCCTAAAGAAAAACGAACCTCAAGCTATTCCTGATTTCATACAACCTTATTACTATATTGTTAGAGTTTCTAATATTTTTTTAACCTTCACTTCTTTCTGCTATTTACTGAATTGTATTCCGTGCAATCAATAAGTCTTTCAGTATGAATCATGTCAGTTATCTGTTCTTGTAGAATTATCATGAGATCATTTATCAGTCTTTCTGCAAGGCTTCCCAGGCGCTTTCTGCAGTGTTATGTAAGCTGTTCAGATGATCCAAATTGGCTTCTGATAACAGTTTGCGTATTTTCCCTATATTCTTTTTCCCCTACTTAAGAACAAATTACAACTACCACTGTGTAGGACGAACCAGCTGAGTAAAACCATGAGTAAGCTACTTGTCTCTATGCAGCACATCTCTATTAATGTGCAGAATGGTTTCGCTGCAGAGGTAACCCAGGGTTTCAACCCCCAGATTCCTCTCCTCCGCACACATACCATCTTTTATACTGATTTGTTTATACTCAGAATGTAGTTTTGCGGCAGGGGCTGGCTCAGTGCTGTTCTGGTGAGTGCTAATGTTCTTCAAGGTCACTCATGCTGTTAGCTTCCCAGTGCACTAGCAATAGACTGTGCGGGTACAGTATTTAACAATGCAGTCTCCTTTGTAGTCTCATTAACATAGAGGTAGGGCTTACTTAAAACTACCTAATGTTTGCACAATGTCTGTCTAAGTGCCGTTCACCTTGAAATAGAGGTATAAACGTGAATTTATTTTTTCAATTCATGACATTGTTATTATCGCTGAGAGGGTGAAGTAAGGCATTGTCGTGGTTTGGCCTCAGCTAGCAACAAAGAACAAAAAAAGCAACAGAGTTCTGGGGACTTGGGATATCCTTTCTGTAATAAAATATACTGAGCTGTGTTCCCTAGAATGTGTGATTGTAGGTTTCATTGGGTTGGGGGAAAGTTGAGTCTTTGGCTTCTCACATATGTTAGCCCAATTAATTGTAATAGTTTTTTACACTCAAAAATTCACTTCAACACCTAATGAAACAAAAAATAGAAAATGAAGGAGGAGAGTTTCTGAATTATTACTGGATACAGAAAGGTAGAGTACGTGATTAAATATCTTTAAAACTACGGTCTGTGCAGTGAATATTGGGTAATTTGTAGAGAAAATCCATTGTGTCTCCACTGCCATAAATTTCAATGTTGATGTGGTAATACTTGCGCATGAATGGCCCCTTTCTGGTTTCAGTTGTGCGATTTAAAATCCGTCTGCTCAGTTGTGTGCTGGGGTCCAGTTGAACACTGTAATGTGCTATAAAAGTCAGCATTTAAAATTAGTCATCAGCCTTGAGCATGTAAAGCAAATACACTTGAACCCCTGGTATAAAGTAACATCAGTGTTGTCAGGGGTTATTTCATTAAGTCTAACTCACAAGGAGAAACCTTGAAATGCCTTCCTGGATCATCTGTTGTCATTTTTGTGACTTAGAATGAGCTCTACAAACCCCATGATCTTTGTACTGTATTTATGTTCTCAGTACTAGCTTCTTTCAGAGTGTTTATTTACTATACGTAGCATAATAATTTTAGTAGTCTGTTATTACTGACTTTTTCTAAAGTTTGTAACATCAGTGTTGAAATTATATTTCATAGCTGAGGAGGAGTGAAGGAGTTTTGAGATGTAATACACTGTCTGTTTCAATAACATAAAAAAATAAAAAAATAAAAAATTAAGATGCAAATTCAAATGTCCGTATTCCCCGTAGCTGTGACAGCCAAGAACCAGCTCCTTCCATTGTGTCAAATATGTCTGTTTGAAATGCATTATTCATTCTGGTGGTGCTTAAGTGGATCCCGGTCTTTAAATATCTTTTCTGGGAACACTTACTGGCCATAAACAACAAGTATAATATTTATTAGCCTATAGCTGTGTAAACAATATACAAATGTACTAGTTGTTTCCATTCAAATAGAGAATTAATTACTTTTAATACTAAAAAATGTCCAGCCTGTACTATTAAGGTTTTCTTTGAAAATATTAATGCAACTAAACTGCAGAAAAAGCTGTTTGAATACTCTAGAAGCCAACAGTTATTTCAGAAGAATACAGTTATTCTAACTCTATGCGGATTTAAAAAACAACAGCATACATGTTTAACATAGGTCTTGTGTGGGATTACTGACAAACCCAGTTGTTTTTACTTTAAGAATACTCAAATTTAAAGAGCCTCTGACTTAAATACCTTTAACTCCAAAGCTGGATGCTACACAGAGAGAATACTTCAGCAGTTTGAAATTTGGCACATATAAATCTAACTGTGAACTGTTTTATTAATGTTGTTCCAGGTCACCTGAGCTCACGACAGCACAGTCTCTTCTCAGAATGTATCATTGCAGAGTAACGTGGACCAGTTCTTTGGGCAATAAGAATCTATGTCCCAGCAAAGATAGAGGTAGGTGTAAGGTTTTTCTTTTTCTTTTTCTTTTTTTTTTAATTTCCTCTGCCCCTCCCCCCAGCCTCTCCCTCTGTAATTTGGGAAGGTATATTTAATATCCTGTAGCTGCAGGTGTATCATTGTTCTTATGCATGTTCCCCTGGTGTCTAACTACTGCTGTTTTCATTTGCTGTCACAAAAGTCTTGTCAGTTCAGCTTCTTAATTAAGTTGAAATGAGTATGACCTATTTATTCTGACTGACAGTCTGATACTTGTTTATCATTTTGTGAGCTGGGTATTGTATGGACTGGGTGCTAGTCAATATGATCAAAAGCATCGATGTTTGCCCACTAGCGGTAATGAATTACCAATGAATATGAAAAACTAATATTTACTTGAACTTTAATTTGTATGATTTTGATTTTCAAAACAAGGATCTGAAATTTCAGTAGAAGAACACAAGACAGAATATGTGTTATGAAGACTTAGAAGTGCAAGTACAAGGGCAAGCATTGGTTTTGGATAAATCAATAAGTGCCTGATTAATTTGAACAGTAGGAGCGTGGGAGTATTGACTGCATGGAGTATACGAAAAAGTTTGGCCGTTACATCTTATCCATAGTGTTGTACTGGGTTGCTCATAGTGCTGTGAGATGAGTAATATTTCAGAAGTAGCTTTCTTTGCACTCCTAGATGGACCAAGTACCCTGAGCATTATTTTTCTATACATCTTCATGCTGTTCATGTTTTAAATAACTAGCATAGACAAAACCTTTAACTGTTTGCTCTCTCAAGTACAATTTAATTAAGACAGTGCTATGCTTTAACTTTCTAAAAATCTGTTAATTAAGCTTTGCTTTAAAGTAATCCTGACGTTGTATTTCTTTTTGATAACCTCAAATGCTTTACAACTTTAGCAAAAAACAGTAGTAATAGGAATATGCAGCATTGACTATGGACTTGCCAAAGAGTTTCACTTCCCACTGTTTCGTGTACTAGTATCCAGAGAGCCTGTAAAGTTAATGATAGGTGGCAGCTATGGCCCTAATGCAATTTTGGCCCTCATGCAATTTTGTGTCCTAAAGCATATAGAAAATTTTAGGAGTGTATGAGAATCTAATTACTTCTGTTTCACTCTTTAATGATGACAACTTGGTATAAATTGTAAAAGGAACATAAATTACTTCTTACCTTGACAAGACATGCTGTATGCATACTACGGAGTATATTTGTTGCATCGTGCCTTTTCTCTCTCACACCTTCAAGTTAATCCTTTCTCATTGGAATTTTCCATATGACCATAGTACATGACATTTCCCAGCTGAATAATTATACGCTTCTTGTGTAAACTGTGGCCTTAATATTTAATGGATTATTAGGAAAGATGTGTTATATCTAAATACCAGCTTTCTCTTGTGACTTATCTATTTGTTGGGGGTCATAGCTGGGGAAGGCTTGTCCAACTTTCAGGAAAGTATTTGAAAGATGGAGAAGAGGGCTAGTCGTTGGTGCTCTTCCTGATACTGAATGACATCTAGGGTTGAGAGTATCCATCCAGAGTTTGAGTGCTGTGTTACTCCTCTTCAATGAAGTATATTAGTATATAGGTTCCCGTTAATCTGTGGACAGGGCTTTTTGGAAATCAGCTATTTTTCCTCTGCAACTGAAGCGCAGACGGCTTTTTAAATGGCCAAATATTAGTCTAATAATGAGATTAATGCTGCTTTTATTGGAACCAGTGGCAAAACTTCAGTGTGCAAGGCAGGAGCTAGATCTCATTGGCTGCAGTGGACTCAAAATTAATATTCTTTGCCTCAAATATGCTTTCTGCAAGTCTTAAAAAATCCACCACTTTAGGTGATATGAAAGCATACAGATAATGTGGAAAGTGTGAACATAATGCATATGTTCTCTAAATCCCTGATTTCATTTTCTCATAGACTTACACGCATAGAGAGGGTTTGAAGATTTTCTGGTTATTTCATCACCCGTCCATACATCACTACATTCTAGTTCAATAGATGGTTTAGAGATACTGCAATCCTGAGGTGAAGGCGTTAAGTGACAAAAAATTACCATTTTTCTTGAGTCATTTTCCCAATGGTTAGTTAAATATATTTAAATTAACTACATTCTAGCTTATTTTTCTTCTCATCCAGTCTCTTTAGTCTTCTTCCCCGGATCAAGTAAGATCCAGCCATAGTCTGGCTTTAATTTTTCAGTTAAAATACGATCTCTTAATTCTTAATTAAATCCAAAACATTTAAACAGATTTGCAACTTTTGATCACAGGGGTGTTCTTTAAATTTGCTTGAAAAAGTGGCTAACTGAAAAAGTGGTATATGACTTACTCAGGTGTACTTTCACATTGTAAATATGTTATATTCTGCTCTCTCCTGACACTTAATTCACAGAAAGTGTCAGATGCATGGGATGGGGTTTAAAACACCAAAAAAAGCCTGTCAAACAAAAATATTTTTTTCATTCTTGTTTGTATGCCACTGTCTGAACGTGATAGGTCGTGAGAATAAGGGTTACATCGTGTGATTCAAACTAGCACCATCTGGTTAATGTAGCTCAGTGTCTCATGATGCAGTGAAATCATTGCAAATTTGATGCAATTAAAAAGGACAACTAGAACGTAAAAAAGTCTTTTTTTTATGTTACAGTGCTCACTTCCAAAACATAATGCTAAACTAATATTCTTCTTTGTATAAGATGTTTTTATTCTATTTGTGTAGTCAGAAAGTTGCGCTTTCAGATGCGTCTGATCTTCAGCAAAGTCTTGCTTTTGCTTGTTTTCTGGATGACCTGATTAAGTTTAGCAAGACAGCTGATTTGCTCCAAAGTCAAAGTCGTGTAGTTAAAATATGGTTAACTACAATAGGTGCTGAAGTCCAGAAGTGACCCAAATAATTTTAATTTAAAGTTTAATTTTAAATTTTTAAAAATTTAATTTGACGACAATATATCCATCCACTACACATCAGAACTGTGTTCTCTTGCTGTGACCTTCAGGAGATCAAGGCTACATAACACATGCTATATGCCTTTCAGTTTTGTCTTTTTTTCTGAATCTAGTGGTTCTTATGTTGGGAACTGCCTAACGCAGTTCTGATAGTTCTAATCATGTGTGTGCTGAGTAGCTATAGCTATGGAAGCCTACACAGCTGTATGGGCTGGGCAAAGCCTGTGTAAAAGCCTAAACGAAATGGTAAGATCTTTTCTGTGCTTGTTAGTGTAGCAGAAAATCAGTTGAAAGGGGAAGATGGAGGATTATGTGAGGAGCATACACTGATTTGCAGGGTGATGATTAATCAAGTTCCAAATATTAGAGTCTATTAATTTGTTTTTCTGTGATAAAATTCTTTCTCATTAGGGACTATTTTCTGCATAAGTACTGTGGCATATGCTTCTTAATATAGTGATTAATCTTCTATACAATTCACGAAAAGACTTATGTTCAGGTTATCTCTGAAATAGTGGTTTGACTATGTAATTGGAAAGTAATGTCCTTATGAGAACATTTCAGAGACAGCAGCTGACCTGCTGTCATTGGATGAGTTCTCCTTAGTTGATTCAATTGCCTGTCAGGATGCCATTATACTTACTGATTCATTTTTTTTTTTTACTTAAGGTTTTCTGTGCCCCCTATGCATTGGAAGACAGCTATACATACTTTATTTCAAAAAGAATTTTGGGAAGTGGGTTTGCTACAGAATGATCACTTTCATTATAAAAACACTTCATGCTCAATAAACTATAGGCTTAGTAGACCGATAAGTCTTCCAACATGAAGCCTCTTCTGTTTTACATACAAATAATGTATCTAAACTATTGTTGAATACAATGATCTATTCCTGGCAGATCATACTTAATGGCTCTACAGCAATTAGTTAATTGAATTAGTGCCAACAAAAAAACATTTTCCAGAAAAGGTTTGAATTTTTATTTTAGCATTAAAGTACTTTCTAGGCAGACCTGCCTTAGCAGAGGAAGCATAATTTCCAAGACACATGGAAGCAGGCAGAGGAGGAACAGGTTGTGTAATAGATGCCACTCTGACAGCATTTCAGATAGTTTATATTAAGTCTAATGGTGAAGAATTGGGGAAATCGTACTATGCGGATGTGCCAGCCTTTTTCTTCTGCATAGAGAACTGCCCAGCCAGAGATTCCTGTTCATCCCGGCACTGTGGCTGGGAAGGAAGGCGGCTTTGGACTGGTCTGTGCTAAATCTGCTTGTCTGGGTTTTGTTTCAAAGTGCGTGGTTTATTGTTCAAGAAAAGTCTATCCGTCAAACCAAAAGCCTTAGGAAAGGCATTTCAGCCTTTTTGTTTTCACAGAGGAAAAGAAACCTATTTACAGCAACAGTTCAAAACATTTTATACGCTTGCCAATTAATAGAACTACTTAGTCATCTCTCAATTATCCAAGGAGATAAGAATGGGAGAGAAATTCAGTGTAGTACAAATTGTATGTAAATTAGGCTCGTAAGAATATACTCAGATGATTTTTGGAAAGCCTGTAAGCAGTTTTCTGTAGAGAGTAGGTGTGGACTGCTTTAAAGGGCAGAAAGCAGAACAGAGCCTGATGCAAGTGGCTTCCCTAGTGTGACTGGGAGCAGGGAGAGAAGCGGTGCAAAGGAAGGACCAGCTTCATCGCCTTTACTAATACTGAACTGTGCCTCACTGAGAACGGACTGTACATCCAACTACAGCATCAGACAGGCAAAGGTAGTAAGAAATTATAAGTGTCACTGAAGGACTAAATCAAGCATAAAAGAGGATTAATGCAAATGAAAAAGTGAAGAGAACTTCCTCATCATAAAGCTGTTGCTGTAACTCCCACATCAGAATCAGAATGTGTCAGTTATGTGCCATTATGTCTGCTTCACTGCTGTTCTGACTATAACATGCGCCATAGGCATGCTCCTGTCTTCTGAGAGGATTATAGGAAAGGTTAGAAAGCTCAAAACTGCACGCTGATTCCCCCCCACCACCACTTCTGTTGCTTAGGAACAAACACCACTACTCCCCACGTGTGACTTTTAGATGTAGGATCATAAATTTTCTTCCTCAAGTATGCAAAAAATCCATTAAGTGTTCACTAAAATATATTGAGAAAGTCCAGAGGTGCAAGAGAGTGCCATCTATTTCATCATCAGGGGATTTTGTTGCTCTCAGGACGTGTGTTAAAGGCCACATTTTGTCTTCACACACCATGTCTCCTCACTGGAATCAAGGGACAATATAAATGAGATGAGGCAGTGGTTTCACTTAAAATGTCAAGTACTGAGCATACAATTTAGAAAGATTTTAATAAACAAGTGATTTAGCTGTGCTGGCAATCACTGACATTGATAATTATCCCCTTCAGGTATATCCTTGGTAATAACTAGTCTTACATGTTTGTTGACAGATTACACATTATCTTCCTATTAACTTAGTGTGCTACATTGTCTTGAAAATACTCAAATGTAAACGTTGTTCTTTCTCACTCAGAAAGTTATCTACAGAGTAATTACAGACTACATGCTTCTTCATTGCACTTACAAAGAGTCATTTTCTGGTTCCTTTTTTGCAAGAAATACCCCTTTCAATATATATCGAGGTGAATACCACTTTTTCTTAGTGGCTTAATCTTTCTGATTGTGATAGGAACTAAAGCATTATGTTTTGACATCCCACTTTCTTCTATTAAAGCATCCTTCAAGCTGAAGCAGCATATCACAATAGATCATGGTGTCACCACAAGCTGCTGCAAATTTTATAGGCAACATACTTTGGGTGCCCCATAAGCATGCAACCTAATACACGGGCATATACCATTTTCTGAATAACAAATAAGAAAGGGAAATAATTATCTCCTAATGTTCCAAATAAGTCAAAGTGTGTTTTTAATGTACGTACTTGCTCTACGGATAACATTACTCACAGTTACGTCTTACAAGAGTGTATTTTGCATCACTGTGGTGGTGATTTACAGACCACAGCAGCAGTCTCTCAGAATGTATCGATACCATTTATAGATGAACCTGTGTTGGATAGCTGTGTATCAGTGTCTGCCTACCAGAAGTTTTTCTACTGGTGAAGGTCTTGTATGACGATTTTAGTGATGCATGTCTGTGACTGGGAGAGCAATGTACGTGACCTTAGGCACCAAGCAGGTTTTGATGTGCTTGTGTTTAAGGAGTTGAGCAGCCTGAGTGGCCTAGGTATGCAAGCACAGCGCATAACTCTGCTCTTGATGAGATCAAAGAGCGGGAAATTATAAGCTGAAGGGCTTGCATTTTAGGTCACTGCAGTAACAATGAATGTCCACCATTCATGGTCACTGAGCAATGAGAAGTAAGTATTTAAAGTGCATTAAAATGGTACTTGTGTCATGATGTCATGTGAAAATGTGTGTTTCAGAGAAGTTGTTTGATTTACAGACAGGCATTTAATTGGAGTTAAGTTAATTAAAACTTTTAGGATTTTTAGTGATTGTGTGACAGCTGAAAACAATAGTGCTCAACCACCACCACCAACAACAAAAAACCCCACCCTGAACCCCACAACATAACTCCAGCACATTGGTACCCCTGTTTATTCCCTCAAATTTAAAAACAACTGTGTTGTGTAAACTTACAGGAACCAATGAAGGTGATTTTGCATTGTTTTTACCACTTAGGATTTTATGAAAATAAGAACACTTCTAAAATTAGCCAAAAAGGTTTCTGGGTGTCTATGAATCATGTCAGACAATGTAGAGGGGGGGAAAAACACTCTAAGGTTTTTTCCACCAATTGAAAGGATTCATACTTCGACCCAATTTCAGGTGGTTGAAAGCTTTTGGGTTTAGAAATACTTGTGATTTTCACAAGTGGAGAAAGCATTAAAATAAAGGAGGTAAGAAGAATTCTGGATATACTAATCTCATAGATTTAAAATATTTCTGATATCATAGAGTTTTCTTTTATTTAGCCTTTTCATGAAAAGAAAGACTTTGAAGCATAAACCCAGACATTTCATGAACCAGCTTCATCAAAACTGGCAAGCACGTTTCAGGCATTTGATTCAGGCTCATATGTATAGGAAATAAATTACTGTGTTAAACCATAAAATATTTGAGATGATACTGTAGTTGTAGTTGATGTTATGCATCACTTTGGTGTCAAAAGCATAGGAACTTTAAAATATTCCATCTACCAGTTTCCAGAATTTTCCTCTATCGCTTCCAAACCAAATCGTAGGATGTATTGCCTACAAGGCTAGATGTATACACCTAAATCACTCTTCTTTTTTTTTTTTAATTATTTTTCTCTCTTTTTTTTTTTTTTTTAATCTGTTAACTGGTAGGCTAGATTCTGACTTAATTGCCACTGATACAGATCTGGGCTAATTCAGTTTAGGTGTCTTCAGGTTTTCTTTGGTGATTCCAGTCTGAATCTGCTCCATATTTAATATCTATATGGTATCTTATGAAAGGGATTCCTTTGTCTTTAATTAAAATAAATATACAATTATTTACAGCATAACAGAAAGAAACCCAGTACTGATTTCAATATTTTTTTGTCCCTCCCTTGTACAGGTTGTTTGGAGTTAGGGGGCAAAAAAAAAGAGAGAGTGGATCTTTTAGGGGAGAGAATAAGTAATTGCCCATTGCCACTTTGAAAGTCCCATAGGAGAAAAAGCTCTTTTATTGCTGGAAGTCTACCCTGTTAGTGACATGTAAGCTGCTCAGTAGTGCTTATCAAGGGTGTCGCAGGTGTCATTTGTATTAAAAGCTGCAGAGAACTGAACACATTGGAGTTTGACTTGTGGTCTCTGCTCACTGACAACTGTCATCTGTTCATGAGGTCATTGAAATGTTTCCATGATGATCGTGCAGTCTGTGGAGATCCTTCATTGAAGATGAATGTGTTGAAAAGGAACTCACAATCTGAATAATAAATAGGTAGTAAAACCTTGTAATTAGGAAAATACGTTGTTTATTAAGCTATAAAAACAATGTTTGAATTTCTGTGAGAGAGTTAAGGAATGAGAACTCTGCATCAGTTAAAAATGTGATTGTGGTATTTCTGCCCTGCACGGCTCCATAGCTTTTCATTTTTAATACTTTTCAGATAACAAGTGAAATAGAATAGTAAATGTTCCTGATGAATAGTAATTACTCTATAATTATTCATTTCATTTATAATTTGCATTTGTATATCTTCAATTAAAATGCAGTATACTGCAATTAGGCTACATTCAGCTGGTAATATCATCTAATACACACAAGGGAATGCAAATTTAAGGCTTTGTCTGTATCTAAATGTTATCAGGACTCCTTGAGGGTAATGTCCTTTGCATCCAGCTACACTGGATGGACTTTGCACTCTGTGTATGCTCAGTAACTTGTAGGGATGGGGTTTTTTTCTTCTATATCTTAAAATAAATCATACTAATTCTGTTCATATCAAGGGGTTTATTGTTCTGATAGGTAAAGGAGATCAATATCAGGCCCTTCGGTTTCAGTCAGCAGGATTTTGCTTTCTAACGATGCCCAAGAGCCTGAAGAAAGGGCAGTTTTTATTTTCAGTGTTTTGAAGTAATCTATTTGGGTATGGTTGCAAACAGTTCTATTAAATGTCATGCGTGTTAGACTGCAACCCTTGAGGAAAAGCAGGTGCATAGGTAAATAGCTTAAGTTTTGCTGGTCAGGAATTTAAATATATCCAGACTATATGTCTGCTGTATTAGAGAGCAAAAAGTCAGTTTTGTGACATGTTTTTATCGTCAGGGGTGCACTGAATTTGAGTGGCTGTTTGAAGAGCACAACTATACCATTAAACTCAAAGAAGCAACCATTTCTTTTATTTCTCCCAACGAAAAAAAAGTATTGGAAAGAACAAGATTGTGCTCTCTGGATAGGATGTACAGACTCTTCATCTTCTGAGAACCTATAACTTTTTCTTGAGAGCGTTGCTTTTCCTCTCTTCTATTTGGGAGGGAGACTTTCTTTTGTGAAAGATCACCCTCATTCATCACCACTGAGGTTAACCTCTCTCTGTTAAGCTTTAGGATTAATATGCAGACTTGATCTGAACACAAGCAAAATAATCTCTTTTGCGTTAGTCATTTGTATTTATTCTGTGGCCGATGGAACCCTGATTATTTCTCTGAAGCTGTATATTTTGGTATCTAGTAAAGAATCGGGGTCACTGGCAATATAGCAAGCCTTAAAGGAAGCATGTGCGTCGTATCATGTTATCATGTAGCTTAAAAGTTTGCAGGAAGCATGTGCGTCGTATCATGTTATGTAGCTTAAAAGGTTGGTTGCTTGAATGAGAATGTACTGAATGATCTCTCTGTGAGGCTTTCAGACAATTAGAGATCACCAGAGCTCTGATTGAAATCAGTAGGAACTGGAGATAGTAAGTATGGCAAGAGCCTGTGGGATTTGATTTGTAAGAAAGAAAATTAAGTTTGTTCAATAGTTACAAAAGTCTTGTAACTGGATGTCAGGACTGTGCCTGTATGCGTACTCAGTGCATGTAAGTCATTAATGGGTTATCCAGGGGATGCAGAAATTCCCTGCCTCATCATCTGCATGGAGGAGATAATGGAGTAGTTTGCACCTGGGTGATTGACAGACTGGGTGGACTTCCAGCCACCCTCAGTGAGGTATTGGACCGATGGCATCAGGATCTTTACAAATGGGAATTTTGGTTAGATCTCAAGATTCCCCTTGCCAGCTGCTGCCGTTTCTAGTCCAATTTGTATGCTGAAATTACTGCCCTGGGTGGAGCGTCCCGGAGATTTCCTGCTGCAGAAGAGCTCAGGTTCAATATGGGTAAGACATTTGTATATAGTCTATAGAAACTGTTTCTGTGGGTGTGAAAATGGTCATATGTAGTTGAGATTAAAGCAATGGATTAGGCATTTTCAGAAGTGGTTATGTAGGACCATAGGCCAGCTGGATCGTGAGATTTGAGCAGAAGAATGGTCTGGGTAGTCTCTCTCAATCCGGGTGAAGATGACACTGCAAGGATCCTGGCAACACACGCTCCCACTGCCTTCCAGACAGAAACTGGCCATCCTGGTGAAGGGATTTGATTCCCTGTACGAGTGTTACCTGATATCTAGGTCCTAAAGAATTAAGTTTTTCTTTTTAAGGAACACTCTGCCTGTGGGTGTCAATGCAACAGTAAGCACTATTGAAAATCAGCATCCTTTTTTATCATGGCTAAACGAAATGGTAAGAATGCTCTGTTTTCTCTGTTTCATTTTATTCGCAGCTTGTTCATAAATTTGGTTCTGCTGCAGTGTTTGTTCCCACTTCTGTCTCTCCCAGATACTTGCTGCCCATCAGATCTGTCAGCTCAGCTGCTTAAAAGAACCTTATCTGACCAGTTTCATTTAAAACAGGTGGTTGAAATAGAAGATCAGAGGGACCTTTGGCAATGAATTGGCTTTTTATAGTAGTGATCAGTTAGTGTTTATTGGATTAATAATTACTGTGACCAGACTTTTGCAAATACACATTTTTATTGCTAATTCCATTTTGGTAGCAGTTGAAGGAGATTTCTATTTTGTCCCAGTAAACAAATGACTCCTCATTTGCCAGTCTCACTTTGACAATGTCTGCAATTTCCTTTGTTGACTGTTCATTCCAAAAAAGAAATAGCTTGAAACAATTATTAAAATAGCTTGAAAAATTTTTTGAAGATTGCTTTCATTTATAGCTTCCGTCGCTGTTATGATGCAGTCTTAATAAATATGTCATTGCTTGCTTTGACATACTTTGTTCCTAGCTTGCAATAAATGAGGCTTTGAGTGATGATGATGGAATCATGACCACTTTTGCAATGAAAGACTTCTGAGGCTTCTGCTAGCTGTTTGTTGTTTTTTTTTAACTAGCTTGGGCACAGCTGCACTTTAAGATGGATCAGAATATGGTAATTACATAAATGTTATTACCACTGTAGTGTTTCCTTAAACTTTTTTTTTTTGCACTACAAGACACCATGACCCTCTTCTTGTTTGCCTAAAATGGTATTGTTTCCCACTGAGCTGTAAAACCTGTTTCCAGCTTTCACTTCACAACTTTTGCGTTGTTCATGGCTTAAATGGTATTAATTATTCAAGCATAAACCAAGTATGCATCCCCTGTGATAGTTTAGTATTTAGTAGTTTTTCCATTGTGCAGTACTCCCCGTTGATTTATAATGGATAATTATACACCTATTTATATAACAATATTTATTTGCATATAACCATGTTTATATAACATTTATAACCATGTTCTGCAGGGGATGAAACAGAACATACGTTGCAGGTATGGGCTTAAAAATTGTGCATCCAGAGTAATAGCAGAGAAAAGGAATAAATTTGGGTGACTGGGAGCTTTTTACAGCCAATATCTATAGAGTGTTTGGAAGCTTATTTTACTCAGTGAAACTCCCTAGAAAAAGTGAATGATACCATAAGTGAAAGTGTTGTGAAATCCTGTAGGGTGCTTATGTCTTACAAGTGAAAGGAATTGTCTCCGGAGCTTTTCTTCCTGCTTCTGGGATCTGTTTGTGCTCTGTAACAATGAGCCATCAGCGCTGTTCCAAACATCTCGCTAAGAGCTCATGTAATCTGCTGATGGGTGAGACCGTTTGTGCTAAAAAGTCCTTGTATCCTTGTTTCCATAAGTTCCATGCTCAAAGACTGGATAATTTTGAACCACAGTGGAATTCCTGCAATGGAAGTAGTGGAGTGGAACAAAGCTTATACCACCAGCAGCATCATTTCTAGAGATTAGCTGTTGTGCCAACAAAAATACATGGAGACATGGATCTTCTCATATGTTTCAGCAGCAACAGGCATTTTTTACAGCCACTGAATGCTGTGTCTTTAGTTGTTGTGAATCTTGGCTGTGGTAACCATCCAGAGCAAAGCCCAGTATATGCTTATAGCTTGCATTGGTTTCCAAGCCAGGTAGGCTTGAGTTGAGTTTGTTTCCAAACCAAATACAAGAGACACGCAAAGCAACACTGAACAGCTGTAGCTCCAAAAGGGAAATTTGCCTGATTTTTTTTATGCATATAGAATATGGTTATTAGGAAGAATAGAGAAGAATAGAAATATGTGACGTTTTGCCTGTGTGTATATTAGGAGAGAATCAACAATAGGACCCCTCTAACATGAACAACAAAAATGCTGGTTTTCACCCAGGTGCTTTGTCTGGTTGGTTGTATGATATGCCTTACCTAGGCACAGAGTTTAGAAAATTATTGTCTTGTGTTTAAATGGAAAGATTTTAATATAAACGAAGGGATTTAATTAGAATAAATACATTGTAATTATTTTTTTTTAAGACATAATTAATACTACTGCTGCTAGTAATGTTGCTGATGTTTTCAGAGTTGCAAATGATTAACCAGGGCAGATGAAGACTATTTGGCACATTCTGGTTTTAGTATAAACTTACAGAATATTGGAAGACACTGATAATTTGTGTAGTAGCAAAAGAAAATATTGCTTTTCACTTTTCATGTGTTCCCCTAAACCACATCTGTAGCATAATGATAAAATGGTCTGTGTATGCCTGTTTGTGCTGGTTGCTTCCAAAGAAGAGCAGCTTGAGGGGCTTATCAATATGAATATACCTCTGCAAGTCTGTAGTTTTGGCCATGAAATGAATGCTTACAATAAAAGGCTTGGATACAAGCTTCAGAAGAAATGTATTTAAAAGCAGACAGACAAAAAGGGACAGTTAAAGGTAACGTCCAGTCTATGTATGTGTATGTATTTTTTTATATGTATGTATAGAATATATACACATGCATGCATAAATATATATACTTCTGGAAGTACAAATTTGTTCTTTGCTGTCAATGTGTGAAGCTTAAAGCTTCCGAGCATGTTTCTTAAACAACTAATGGAATTCTCCTAGGTTTTCAGGGAAAATTTATAAATGATGCTCATGTATGCATCAATATCAGTCAAAAATTTAGCTTGTAGTCTTCAACACAAATAATTGCAAAACACTTCGATGATACTGTAAAACTGCCATTCGGCAGTGCTGACTGTGTTATGGGGTTTCTTTGTGCTTAATTGTTTATAGGGAATTAATTTTGTTTTAATCTTCTCTCTCTTCACAGCTAGATGCTCTCTGGAAAAAGTAGTGTGGGCTTTTCTGTTTAAGTCTGTTGCTTGCTGTACTTTGGGAAAAGACTTCATCAACTTTGTCTTGGGCTCTAAGATAGCCCATCATAGCTGGTGCGTTTCTTGAAAGCATTAGCCAAGAATTCTTTCTGCCACTTGCTTGGAAGTGGTGCAGAGGCAGGACAGCCGCTTGTGGAACTAATTGTCTTTGTGTTACATATAGTTATTGCAGTCAAACAGTATATTTTAGTAAACAAGTGCATTATTTTGACAGGTCTCTGCCAACTATTTGCAAGCAGTTTAACATAAAGAAGTTACAGTACTGTTCAAAGTTATAGCAGTCATAGAATCATAGAATGGTTTGGGTTGGAAGGGACCTTAAAGATCATCTAGTTCCAGCCCCCCTGTCCTGGGCAGAGATACCTTCCACTTCGCACGGGCCCACCTCTCAAGCCTGTCTAGTCCCTCTGGATGGCATCCCTTTCCTCCGGTGTGTGAACCACACCACATAGCTTGGTGTCATCAGCAAAGTTGCTGAGGGTGCACTCAATCCCACTGTCCATGTCACTGACAAGGATGTTAAACAGTGCCCATCCCAATACCGACCCCTGAGGAACGCCACTCATCACCGAATCTCCACTTGGACGTCAAGCCATTGACCACAACTCTGAGTACGGCCATCCAGCCAATTGCTTATCCATCTAGTGATCCATCTGTCAAATCCATATGTCTCCAATTTAGATACAAGGATGTCATGTGGGATGGTGCCAAATGTTTTACAAAAAGTCCAGGTAGATGATGTCAGTTGCTCTTCCCTTATCTACCAAGGCTGTAACTCCATCATTGAAGGCCACCAAGTTTGTCAGGCATGATTTGCCCTTAATGAAGCCTTGTAGCTTCATTGTAACCTCCTTATTTTCCCTGTGCCTTAGCATAGTTTCCAGGAGGATCTGCTCCATGAACTTGCTGGGCACAGAGGTGAGACTGACTGGCCTGTAGTTCCCCAGATCTTCCTTTTTTCTCTTTTTAAAAATAGGGATAGCAGGAACTTTACCAGACTGTCACAGATTCTCAAATATGATGGATAGTGGCTTAACAGCTTCATCTACCAGTTCTCTCAGGACCTGTGGATGCATCTCATCAGGCCCCATGGACTTGTGCACCTTCAGGTTCCTTAGATGGTCTCAAGTCTGGTCTTCTACAGTGGGCAGTTCTTCATTCTCCCAGTCCCTGCCTTTGCCTTCTGTGACTTGGGTGGTGTGTCTAGAGCCCTTGCTGGTGAAGACTTAGGCAAAAGAGTCATTGAGTATCTCATGCTTCTCCGTATCCCGGGTGACCAGATCTCCCATTTTCTTCCAGAGAGTGCCGCGTTTTCCCTAGTCTTCCTTTTATTACTGATGTCCCTGTAGAGGCTTTTCTTGTTGCCCTCGGTGTCCCTGGCCAGATTTAATTCTATCGGGGCTTTAGCTTTCCTAACCTGATCCTTGGCTGCTCGAACAATTTCTCTGTATTCCTTCCGGGCTACCCAACCTTGCTACCACCATCTGTAGGCCTTTTTTTTGAGTTTGAATTTGTCTAGGAGCTTCTTGTTCATCCATGCAGACCTCCTGGCATTTTTGCCAGATTTCCTTTTTGTTGGTATGCGTTGCTCCTGAGCTTGGAGGAGGTGATCCTTGAATATTAACCAGCTCTCTTGGGCCCCTCTTTGCTCCAGGGCTTTCTCCCATGGCACTCTACCCAGCAGATCCCCAAAGAGGCCAAAGTCTGCTCTCCTGAAGTCCAGAGTACTGAGGTTGCTGCGTGCCCTGCATGCTGCCCTGAGAGTTCAAGATCTCCACAATTTCGTGGTCACTGCAGCCAAGGCTGCCTTTGAGCTTCACTTTCGCCACCAGTCCCTGGTCCAGCATAGCACCTTTCCTTGTTAGCTGGAGTTAATATAACAGGATGAACTGTGGCATACTGTTTGTGCTTTTGTCATTCATCTCTAAAATTGTGGCCTGTTACTTTTGCCCTTCAAAAAAGAGGGGAAAAAAATGGTATAAGTGGCTTAAAGATAGTTGCTAGGAAAAGGACCACATCCATGTCATTGGTGTCTCTGTGTAGAAGCAGTAATAAATTGAGGAAGATTTACTGGTCTGTGTTGTGAAGCCAGTCTCCACAGCATCCTATAGAAACAGTAGAGAGGCACCCCTCCAAGGGACATTTCCAAGTAGCTTGATGCGCCAATCCCCTGTATTGCGCTTTCCCTGGAGAAGCTCAGGCTTCCGTTGCAACTTCTGGGTAACTGCACTAGCTGGGAACAATATGCGTCTCCCTGAATATGTGTCTATGGACTCATCCATTCTGTACAAAACAAGACACCCTGGTTAGAAGGATGTTAGAAAGATTTCTCCATTGAGAAGTGTGCAGAATTCATTTATAATGAAGTGAAATCCAGATAAGAGAGAGAATGTCATTGAAACTAAAAATAATAAAATATTTCAGTGTTAGGAGTGTGAGTGTATGCAAATATGACCTTTATACCTGCTTTAAGTACAGCTTACAAGCAGAACACATTTGAGAGGCTGCAAACAGTAGGAGTCAGATGACTTGGTTTAAATCTGCATCCCTCCCTGCTGTGATAATTAGCAAAAAGATGACAGAGAATTAAGCGTGAGGGGTTTGTTTCTTAAACATTACCTTTTGGATGAAGCATAAATAATGAAGCAAAATATGTCCATAATTAATATTTTGTCATTCCTGCAGTTCATTGAAGATTAGATCAAACTGCAGGAGCAGCAGAATATTAAGTAGCTTGTTCTGCTTTTTAAGGATCTGTTATCAGGTTTCTGATCACACTTCTTGGTTTTGAGGCCATAACGCAGACCTATTTAGAAATGCATAAGTAGTGAAGAATTTGGGTTCATGCAGTATTGGGAGTTAATTAAAAAATATCTGCTGTTCACAAACAGCCAATTTTAGAATTTTCTGGCAGAAATCCAGACTAGATACTTACCTTCCAGAGCAATGGTGAGGAATAGGTCTTCTCTGTTGGCATTTTGAAATATCATTATGGGAGTCAAATTGTCTATTAAATGGTCGATGTTTAGACTCATTCTGTAATGGTGAAAATTGATCTGAACTGTATTTTTTTTTTCAGAAAAAAAATATCCGAACTGGATTTATGAATTTGGAGAATGGCAAATAAACACTCTTTGAAGTACTCTCTCTCTCTGCATGGGAATACTGTAGATACAGACTAAGTATTTATTACATAAATATATAAAGACCTAAAAGACTTTTTATGTAGTAGCGATTGCTAAATTTTAACTCATTTAGGAGCAAATTTTGGAAATTGCCAAGCATTTGCAAGCTTGTTAACTTTCTAGTATATAAAATTCTTAGTAAATCATTAAAAAAAATGTGAACACACCCACAAATTTTTATGGATCCATTTTCAATTTATGAGTGGGGCCTTTTGCATGAATTCTATCACTGAACTCTACAGAGGTTCAGGCATTATCTGCAGCTTGCTTTGGCCACACTCAGTAGTTGCTGAAACCTGCACGTGGCCTCCTGGTTCATATTAGCATTCTCCTTTGGAATCAAAGACCCACAGATTTGATTCTCCAAAGCCATACCTGTTCACTGAAATAATGGGTCGAATATGGAAAGAAATCTGTTCCAAATCAGTACAATTGGTAAACGAACTCAGTGACAGCTTATGAAAGAAGTACTTGTCAGGACTGTGCTTGAACTTTAGATAGGCCATGGTCTTGTCATTCTGTCTTCTTATAATTGGACAGGAGATTAAAGTAAAATGCCTGTTCATTTCTGAATTGCAGCCCTCAAAAAAGTGGTTGTGAGAGTTTTACGCCTGCCTTTAGACATCACGTGAAGGGAAGGACGTGGGGATACCTGATCTCCTGAAAGTAACAAGTTAGGAGGACAGAATGCTGGAGGGACAAGAGGGTGGGTTGGTTGTTTTTTTCTAATCTAAAAGGAGGATTCTTCCCGTAGTATTTAATTCTTGAATCTGGGATTAAGCAAAGAGCCTTGCTAGAACGGGAAACCTGTATGTTCTTATACTGGGGCTTCTGCTGCCTCAGCAGCCTCTATAGTGTGCAACTGCCATTTGCAGGAAAGAGTTAGCAAAAGTGGATTTCATAATACAGCATTAACACAAAAGTTTGAACTATTTTTCTGGATTCAGTAGTGCACAAACTAGGTGAAATTCTGATTAAGACAAATGATAACCTTCCCTTTCATTTAAGGCCACAAAATAATTTAACTGTAAGAGTATTGAGTTGATTCTTGCAAGCTCAGTTCCAAAACTCATCAACCAAAAACCATTCTTATTATACCTGTATCTTAATTTTGAGGATTTTCACTTCCTAGTGACTTATTTTTGTTGATGATTAATCTGAGACCATCAAGAATATTACTCAGAAATTGATGGTACATAGATACTCATCACAGGGGAGGAACTTCAATTTACATGGTTTAAATCAAATGTGGATCAAAGTGGTTTATTGTCTTCATTAATGACAAATAATTAGTCAACAATCAGAGAGCTGTAAATTCAGAATCAAAATGGTTTCTATCAAATCCCAAAACACAGGTGTGCTTTGAAAAGTTGCTTGTTAAAATGAGATGTCCAAATTCCATTGCATCTCATTAAACACCAGAACAAATTTCCAGTATTTGAAGTAAAATTGTTCAGAGTAAGCGAAGCTGTTACAGCTAAATACAAAGTCCTCTCTGCCTTCCACACCCTCACAGGCAGCAGTGACCCTGCAACCAGAAGTCAGCCAACACTGCTATTGCTAATATGGTCATTCTGTCCTAGGGCCATGTAGTATAATAGTCAAGAAAGAATTGGTCCTTTCTAGTTACCAAAGGGGAGAGGATCCCATTTGATCTCCAGCACAAAGATGATACAGAGACTTAAGAGGCTGTGTAATCAGCAACTTCAATTATCCTTTCTAGCATTGAAATACAGCATTTGGGAATTGATAAATGAATTCTGGGAGAAAAAAAAATGTGGCACTACAGTGTTTCAGGGACAATGTAGCTGAGAAGTTGTGTTTTGTATTAATGTAATGTGGTAAACAAGTTTAAGCTCCTTGATAATTATATGGGATCCCATGCTGATCAAAGTGGAATAGTCTGGTCATTTATTACAGCAACGGCCTGTGTTGCTTTATATAATGTTTAATATTTGGTGAGTTCAGATCATTAAAAGAACATGATGACCTTGGATTCATATCTCCAGATTAATTTGTACTAAGCAGGATGCTGTCTTGGAGACCTTAGCTGCTTGTAATCTGTTGTAAGTGAAGAACCTTTAAAGTGAATTTCTATTCATTTGCAGCTTTGTAGATCATGGTTTGCAGTTCTGATACCAAAATGTATCAAACGGAATTGAATCCTTTCAAACACGATGTCAAATTCCATTTCATTTTTGTCTTGCAGAGGGTGAGGTGGTTGCTTTTGCAATAGCAAACCGAATGAAAGATCAAAGAGAGCTCCATGACTCAAATGTTCCAAGTATTGATATTGTGCATTAACCCATCCATTTCCGGATGCTTGCCTAGGTAAATGCAAGAAGTGTGCATTCTAGAGAAGAATCGGAGATTTTTTCATTTCCCAGTATTCCTTAAAATAATCTTTACATCTGTTAGAGTTACTGAACCAGAGGCAGAATGGATTAAATGTCAGTTCACTCAGCTGGCTTAATTGGCATATTAGAAAGAAACGTGCCTTCAAAGCCCCGTTAAAGGCATGCAACTTTTAGCGTTGTATTCTTACTGATTTTACTTACTTGCATGATGGTAGCACCTAGTGACGCTGGCATTAAACATGGTGTCTGGGTAAGCTGACATTAGAACACAACACTTGTGCTGCAGAATATATGGTATAATCAGGGAAGACAGAGGCTGGAAGCAGTTAGGAGTTGCAGTGATGCATCCAAAACCAGTTAGCAAGCCACTGGCAGCACTGGAGAACAAGTTTAAGAAGTTTGTTTCCTGCTTGAGTGCCATATGTATTTTTTAAATCAATGTTAGTGCTTATTGTGAGCTTCTTTTGGGGTGGGGAGGGGTGAGTGTTTAAAAACTTGCTACAGTCTCTTATTGATAGAGGAAGGTGGAAAGCTTGCTCTGGTTCAGCACTCCTAACTGCCGAATACCCCACAGCAAGTCCATTGTACTCTTCAAGTAGCGTGGGCTGCATCGGCTGCCTCCAAGCTGGTGTTACAAGGCTAACCCGCTAGGCAGCTGGTACCCAGGACATCTTACAGGTGTAGGCTCGGACATCTGAAATCAGAGGTAACTCTCTTGGATATTATCATCCCTTTTAGTTTTAAGAATTGTCAATGTCGTTACACTGACACTTATCTCAGAACAACGTTTCTAATTAAGGGCAGAAATAGTAATTACAGGTTACGTAATCGTCATGTCTACTTGAACTTCCACTGCTTATTCTGGTGAAGCTGTATTATAAATGTAGGATTGCATTAATTGTCATCCTGTTCCTTAGGTAGTGATAGATCAAAGATAAGACAGGAAAACACAACAATTACAGAGAGCTGAATCTTCAGCCAGACGTGAGGAACAGGGACTTTGAGTGAAAGGACTGGAGTTACAGTTGCATGATAATTACAAGGCTTCTAACATAATTCAGAATGACTTGCAGGTCTCCGTAATACCGCTGACTTTTGGCATCCCCTGGAGACTGTAATGGCCACTTGATATTTGAAAGCAAAGGAACTCTCTTGTATCAGCGCTCTCTCTTCCGTTACAGAATTCCACCCTAGGAGTAGTACTCTCCTCTTTGGAGGTACTGGTTTTATGTTTTGGGAAATGTAACCATTCTGAGCAGATGACTGCAACAGCAGGCGTGGAGACTTCTGATGTTCTTGCAGGGGCTATGTCTAAAGTAGCAGTATGCTAATATTGCTACTAATGAAGCCGGCACTGATCCGGATTTGTTCACTGTGCTGCATAATGTATGCTCGAAGTTTATATCCTTCACTGTCATTTAAAAATCCAGCATATATTTTCTGGTGCTTTGTGTTATTTATTCTTTATTGGGTTTTTAAATTTAGTAGGGTAAGTAGGAGGCCACCCCACATACAGGAGGAATGCCAAAGATTTGGAGCTTTTGGAGGAGATGGAAAATAGAACAAAGCTGGGTTGAAGTGCTGAATAGCTTACTGCCACAAAGGTCGTTTTTCTCCTCATGAGAACAATACCTTTCACTGTCCCTTTGGCCTTCACACTAGTTTTCTGTAAACCTGCTTCCAGCTGCAATGGAATTTTATTTTCTCTCTAAGGTTCTTTTGATGCCCTATTTACAGTTGCCATCTGGCTCACCAGTCCTGTTAGATTGGCACAAAGAGCTGCTGTCTGCACCCTGCTGTTTTCTGCCCCTTCCCTGGATCCTGAACATCCTTAGGCTTTTCTTTCCCCTCGATACTCACTCACTACAAAGCTTTTCCTTGAGTTCCTGTATCCTAACCACATTCTTTCTAGCCAAAAAGACTGAAGAGAACCTTGTAGAATGTTTGCTGCCTTTCCCAACCCTTTCAAAGAGAGTTGTTAATCATATGGATTAAGGCCGGCTTCATCTTCATAAATGCTGGTGAAAAAGAGTGATCATCTGCCTTGCTTCTGACCCCTTAGTGGTGATGGCGGATGGCAGGCCTGTCGAGTAAGGAATAAACCACAGGTTGGCTGCCTTTAATCATGTTGTGATGATACGGCGAAATTCCCACAGGTATAGTTTTGAGATTATGAGGTATGAGAACGTTAGGGATGTTGTGAGTATGAATGCATTCATGTTTGTGAGGCATTACCATCCTGTGGTGCTCAAAACCATATTGAGTCAGATTAAACATTGGTATTTATAGTTTCATTATTTACTCTTTCTATTCTGACATGTTTACGGAGAATTGGGGATATACTGGAATACCTATGGCCATAAATCAGTCAAGGAAATGTTGGGATTCTGTTGTATTTAATATGTGATTAAGTTATTCTTGAACTTCTGCATTTGCTGAGCGTCTTGCATTTGAATTTTGTGTTTTTTAAAGGCAACAAATCATTTTGAAGCTGAAGTGTGCTGTATTTTATTTTTACTATTTCTTTCTATATTTTTTTTTAAAGGTCCTTTTCTTTCTTCCCTAGATTAGTGTAACCAGTAGCAGATTTTGCAGTAGCCTGCAGTCAGATCAACTTGTTTCTCTCTGTAAACAGAAAAGTCCTTGTACTCACGTTGGCTGTTTAGTCTCAGTGAGAATTATGTAAGGTTTAAGTACCCTTGCAAGATGAAATGCCAGACCTTGCTCACAGATCAGCTCTTTAACGTAATTAAAGGAAGAAACTGCATCATACTGCTTTATGAAGAGATTTGAATGCTAAGTGAAGAAAGCTTCAATCTTTTTGCTTTTTAATTACATTGCAGCAGGAAGGTTAAATTAGACAAATTTTAAAATTCCTATGCTTATGCTTAACATTTCAGTTACATATATTCCAGTTTCTATCACTATTTAATGATGTCAAGATTTTATATATTCATATATTCTTTTTTATTCCTAGATGTATACATACACACGTGCAGATATATCGATAATGTAAAACAGTTAAAACATTCAGCTTTATGATTTGTGGGAATTTTTGCTTCACTGTTGGCAGCTTTGTAATAAATGAGTAAATTGTTTATAGTTGCCACTGCTGTGTGCTGTAAAGTGTACAAAGATATGCATTATGCTACAGCAACTGATTTAGCATTTTTCTTTCTGAACTTTAGTCTTAGGAGTCTAGGATCTCAGGGACTGCGTATGCGGATATACTCCTACAACCTCTCACCAGGAAATGGGGAACGCCTCGCTTTTCCATAGTTTCTTTTAAACTAGTGCAAAAAAGTTATTGAAAATCTGTAGTAGTAGTGAGTAAGAACACTCGTCGGTCTCCTTGTGTAAATTCTGCAAAGTAAACCAGTGCTTCAGCCATCTGTTTCAGATCAAGGGGGGTGAGATGGGGAAGATATTTAACTAAATCAAAGTAAGATTGTATTGTTGCTAGTTTTAGCTAATTATAAATATTTAGCAAGTCATACATTAGTTATTAAGAATGAGATTGGTTAGGTTTTGTGTGTAATTTTTAACTTTATTGTCATACACAATATAGAGATCATTAAGTACAAGGTAAGTGTGGACTCTTCAGTATTAGTATGGGAGGCTAGCAGTAGCTACTTTAGCACTCAACAAGAGAAAGAGTAAGATTTTTGTAGATACTTGGTCGTTTATTTAGAAAATCAGGCAGAAATCTTAACTGGTTTGAGACACGCGAAGAGAAGCATACTTTTTCCACTTTTTCTTCACCAGAGAGGAGTCTAAAAGGTCCTTATAATGACCACTTGGAAAGTTTTCTGTCACTTCTACATTTGTAACAACTCTGTTCTATATGCTGACTATAAAAAGTCATTTCATTCAAGTGCAGACACTTCTGTGGTGGACCCATAGTGCAGGAGAGGAAATGAAGAAAAACATCATTTCCAGTTAAGGCTGCAGAGAAAATTTAGGTAGACAGAATGTAATTACACAGATTGGAATTTGTCCAGTGTTCCAGGTCTAACAGCTCTATAATGAAATAAAAATCTTTTGTTTACAAATATTGTATTCTTGTGAGCTCATCCTACGCTCAGTTCCAATCAATTTCAGTATTACCCAAAAGAAACAAAGGGCAGCTTGATGCTGGGAGTAGGAGTTGCATTGTAGGGGCATTCTTTTATTGATTTGTTCTGGGATTTTTACCTCCTGAACCATGAGATCTAATTTGTCAAATTTCATTTTTCTGTTTATTCATATTTTTCCCTACAGTAGATGAAATCTTACTCTGCTGATAGAAAACAGTTGGTTGATCACAAGGCAGACAGGTCTGATTCCCTCCCCCCTTTCTCTCATAAGGGATATTAGGGAGGCAGAAATACCAGCAGTTTGGTCTTTGACTTCTGTTGCAATAAACTAGTCTTGATTTAAATCCATTTCTTATTCCTTGCTGAGTTTCCCAAAAACTAATCCTGAAGGTTGCTGTAACTGTGTTAGCTGTTGAGGCATTTCTGGTTAGTATATGGGGATCTTTTTCTGGAAAAGTAAGTGCAACTGGGGTTTTGGGGAAGAAATAAGAAATGAGAGTTGTTATGTTTTAATGAGCTCAATCTGTTCTTGAAGGAGATTCTTTCTTGTATATTCTTGTGCATGCAGCAGTGGGGAGGGTGGGAGGAATGTTTACTATAGTGGTATGGTGGTGAGAGTGACTGTTGATACCCCTTGAGTAAATAGCTTGGTTACCCAGCTAGCATTTGTGATGGATGTGCAACTCACGGTGCTTGACATTAACCTTGTCTGAAGTGCTGTGTCCAGATAGACCTTACTTCAAGGAAACTTGCACTCAGAAGAAGATAGTTAGTGTAACCCACCCTTAAAATGATCCAAACGAGAACACTCTGTCTTTATTACTTTGCATTGTGGATAGTGTGTTTAGGCAGCATTTTTGAAAAATGCTTAAGTAAGCCTGACACCAAGAATTCATTGACCTTCAGTAGCAGAGAAGCACCTAATTCTTTTAAGCAGTTATAAAAACCAGTTTACAACAAACTATTGGAAGACTGAAATGCATTTCTAACCCGAGCAGCTAAAACGAAAGCTTCAGTCTTGGCAGATCTGTGAGGAGGTTTTATTTTGGGGAAAGGAAGCGGGGGGGAAGCAAGCTGTGGACTTTTCCTTGCTGCAGATAAGCTATGTGGCATTTTATCCATAACCAAAGGCACATATTAGCCAATTTCTACAGTTGGTAAAAATTCACAATAAAAGTGTAGAGAGTAATAAATTTTCTTTGTGCTTCGTTTACCTATGTGGGAAATTGTCTAGATATATCTTACCCAAACATAAGTTATTGTCTTCAATGCAAAGGTTCCTGGACAAAAATATAAATGGCCTGTGACATACAGAACGTAAAGCTGCATGGTTGGGTGAACGTTATGGCCTTAAACACTGTGACTTGGAGCCCACCACTCTGGGACTGCCGTTATAATCCTGAGTTGTGTTTTTAGCACTCTTTTTTTAAACACACACGATTCATATCAAAACAAAGCACAAACAAATCTTCCTAACTACAGTTCCCTTATCTACCTCTAAAAGGAAAATACAAGCAAAGTTGTTTCTAATGCTGAAAATCCATGAATTTCAGCCATACCTTATCTTCCCAATTACAAGAAAATTGCAGCTTACTGAACAACTGCTGCAGAGAGGAGTTCAAGTCTGTTCAATATTTAAGTACTTGAAAAGAATCTTTTGCTGAAAATTATTCCGTGGCATTTAATTTTCCATAGTAAGAAGTATTCATATAACAGATTCCTCTCATTTTTTACTGAAGGCACTTGAGATTTTAAAAAAAGGTAGCATAGCTGACTAAAAACTATCAGTAACCCAGCTCTATAGCAATGGGCTGTGGAAAAGAAAGTCCACATGTTGTGGCCCGAGGGCAGAAGGTGCTGTTTTAGTGAGGCTGAGATGCAGAGTTCAATGCCCAGTTAACTCTTGAAACACTTCTGATGATTGGTTGCTTCTCCGGTCCTGATACATCAGTCCTTTAGGAAAGAAACACTTGCAGTGGAAAAAAGGTTAAGAGAGTGTGCAGGGGTTTTGTTTTCTTTTTTAAAAGTAACTGCAGCATAGTATATGTGCACTTAGGAGATTGCCGTATCAATGTATCTACATTAATACATCCTGCCTTCATCTTGCCCTCTGTGCCCTCAAAACAGACTTCATAGTAGGACTCCATCATCCATGTACAAGTAGGAACTTGAAAGCATTGGCTCTTTTTGCTTCTGCTCGGGAAGAAGAACGAGGAGAAGAACCAGATAGGCTGGACCTAGAACTTGGGAGCTGTAAGATGTTTTCCGTGGTTGACAGGCATACAGAGCCTGTTACTGTGGTGTCTTTTTGATTATCCCTGATTTTGCTTTGTTGATTCAGACAAAAGGGTGTTGTAATTTAAAGCATGTGATGATTCTTAGCATTTCTTTCTCAGTCTTTTGAATATATTTGATAAATGTACTTAAATCATGAGTCTCCATAACATACTCTTCTATGTTTAGTATCCAAAAAGGTAAGGTCTTTTCTTAATTTGTGTGGAGTCTGGGTCTTCACAAACTGTTTACATTGCGGGTATAAGAAGGAGAAAACAAACGTGACTGAATAGAATTGACCGTGTTGCCAAGTCTCCAGTGGTAACTGTTGGCTGGTTTCCCATGCTCCATTTATGCGTTTAGATTAGCAAGCCAGTAAATACAGCAATAGGAAAGCAGCAGGCACGGGTAGGCTTCTTATCTATTTCTGCTTGAGGAAATATTTTCATATGAAGTCATCTGACCAAAAATAAATAAAAAAAAAGCTCCATACATCAGTATACACCTTCGTATAATTCTTCTGTAAATAATTAATCTCCCCAAGCTTCTAGGAGTCATGGAATAACTATGAAATGAAGGTAGTGTTATATTGTCGTTAATTTCTATTTCCCTAATCACAAAAATCTGTATCTGCACATGGTGACTTAGTTGATTGTATCTGATAATTATTGTGTGAGCTTTATATTAGTTGAGAATAGTGTATAACCATGTAGACTAGTAGACTGATGGTCTTTCTAATTTTTCTCATGATTAGTTATAGCTGTGGTGGTTGTTTTGCCTTTTTTAAATATGCTATTAAGTGTCATCTTGAACTTGAACATTCAAAAGTTATTTTCCTGAAGGCATGATAGGTGCAGATGTCCCAGTGAAGTTAATACAAGGGTCTGCCCTTGTACTTTTATTTCATTCAGTAGTATATATTCAGCCTGATTTATATTTCTGTAGATCTACAGAATTCAGATCCTGGGGTTTCAGTAGGATGTCACTCACTTGTGGGTTCTTTCCTATTCTCCCTTTTGCTCATGTTTCCTTCTTCCAGTCCCCTAGTGTTGAAATTAAGTCTAAATGCAGAACCCCATGATAAGATCTCTTCTCAGGAAACTTATCAGGATCATCAACACTGCTTGGAAGATTGACAGCAAGAGAAGTAGCGAGGAAAGGGAAGACATCACCCAAGCTCTGACGCACGTGTATAATAGGAAGATGGCAATGGAAAGCATTAAGCCTGTGTTTAATCATTCGTAGGATCTCCACAGTAGATGTGCAATTGAATTAAATTTCTTTTCTGCCTACCCAACATAAAAATCTGATCAAATGGCATACTTTCTTGTTCATGCTCTCCACGGCAACTGCTGCGTGAACAGACATTATGAGCCAACTTTTGCCTTCTTTCAAATGGCTCCAATGGTTTGAACCATTGTACATACTCAGCATGAGGTTGTTGTGTAAGAAGTTGCCTTGTCTTACACAGAGATGGATCCAAACTCCATTAGACTCAGTAGGAGTCTTCGGCATTAATGGCTTTTGCAAATTTAATCTCAAGCCCGTAGTCAATTTTATAACCCTACTGCAGTTTAAGTTGTGTCTTGTGCCCTCTAATCCTTTTACCAGTCTTATTCCTGATCTTTGAACTAACTTCCTTCTTCAAATGGGTCTGTCACTTGAGAGCCACTATAAGTTTTGTTTAAGCTGCTTGCAAAATTTCTAATTAGAATAGTGTAAGAACTGAATCCCTCCAAAGATTTTTACTTGGCTTGCTTTTTTCATCTGGTATTTAAGATTATGCAATTTTCCAGGGAAATACTATTTTGGAAGACAGAATGAGGTTAGCAATACAAGCTTCACAGTGGTTTTAGAGAATGTTTGCTAAAACATTTCAAAAAAAGTCTCAGTATAGTACTACTTTTATACTCCTTGCAGTACCCATCATGGGTTTGAAAGATGGTAATTATTGTCTCTAGAAAGTACCTGTGATGATACTGTAATACTGAAAATATGATGAAATATTGCCTTTTTAATGGAAAAATGCACACGTATATAGTGATAGTCAATATATAAGCTGTAAAGTGAATTGAATGTATTTTCAGAACAGTATTTACAAATCTACAGAGCATTGGTTCTTCAAAGAAGTGACCACGTAAGTCTCTTTCTAATTTATTTCATCATGCCCAAAATAATAATGGTTTTAAAGAAAAAAACCTGCATCACTTCTTGCTGTTCTTAAGTGCAGACCACTTCCAGGCTTAGACTTTTCCTGCCAAGGCAGTTTTAACCTGACATATTTGGTATAACTATGTATCCCTTCTTTTCCAATTGCTTGGAAAGCTTCAAAAGCAGAACTTTTCAGAAAGCCTAAGGAAGTCAAAGTCCACAGACAGTATAGTGTTTTCACTGAGGTTTGGAATAAATTCTGGATTCTTTAATGGACCCTGAGGATGGGATTTGGAATTTGGAAATTTTGGGTGCTTACAAGCTGATGAATTTGAACTTGAAAAGACACAAATTTTGGACAGGGAAGAGCTTTACATCTAAGGAATTTCACATTTCAGTAGGTATAAAATCCAGATATCACTGTGCAGTAAATACTACGGGCGTGGATACGAGAGGAGTATGCTAGAAGTTTTGCAAAACGTACAAAGCTTGTTCAGGATCATGTGAACAGCTTCTGTAAACTATAGAATTATGTGTATAGATTTGTACCTCAGAAATGTTCGCTTTATTTTTCTTACATGAGGAAAATAATAATGATGGTAGATTTTAAGTTACCAAGTCACATAGGTACCATTTAACCAACTGTAAAATTGCCAGAGCCAAAAACAGTCATTAAGAAAGCAATGAAACAAAAAGGACTGTAGAAGAATAATAGTGGCTTTTTTGAAGACCTGTCAACTTCACAAGCTAACTTATTTATCACCGTCTTGTTGACTTGAGATAATTATTGGAATGGGAGAGAGGGTTGGCTGGGGGCAAGGGGTTTCATGGTAAGCTTGACAACCTACCCAAAAAGGTTGTCTCCCTTACCTGCTGGTATTTCTCAGTCTTAATGTTTGAGGTCCTGTGGGTCAGTTTTTATCAAAGATCTATACCGACATCTTAATCCTGCTCCACAGTTCTTTGACAGTTGAAGTTTTGCCATTAATTTTAGTAGAGGACCCTGATGTTTTCTTGGAAGGCACGAGGCTAGATAGAATAATAGGACTCAGCTAAGTAATAAGAAAATTCCCTCAATGATAAAATAAGGACAAGGAGAATTATGGGAGCAGATTGGTTCATGCTGTGGTGTCTGTTGTTTAATTTGAAATTCATGTACTTTCCTAGCTTTTCTTTTAATCCTTCTTAACTTCAGCACACTAGCTCCTGGCATGTCTTGTTAAATGCTGCATATTTCGTTGTGCAGCTCTTTTCCAAGAGCTGAAAGCTGAATCTGCCATTTCAGTTGTTTCGGTACTAGGGGTGCTTCACAGATGTATTACTCCAACAAGGACTGCTGGCAGCTGTGAATCATTAACATGGATAATGCAGCTGTAGGTGCAGGCAGAATTTTAAGCAGAGTAGTAAAGTAATAGTTAATGTCCAAATAAAATTCATACGTGCATAATAACAACTTTTTCTGTGCTATAAATAATTCATGTGTTGACATCAAAAACTATTCTGTGTGTTTTAAGTATCTTCTTGATGCTACATACATTTCAGGTCACATACATTTTCAGGTTAATAACACTGTACTTGTGCTGTACTGTTCCACCCTCGTGATGTTTCTTTTGCATGCGGTGTGTGGTATTCTACGCAAAAATGGTACAATTGCATCAGTTTTTAATGCACATTCTGTAGTTTTACTCTGAGGTGAAATCAGCTGCTTTCCCCAACATTTTTTTAACTGAGTAAAATTCTGTTCAGGCATATGTCAATTTAGCTTACAGTAATAAATTACTACCATAAAGATAGCTGTTTATAATGCAGTAGCATCTGGAAGCCAGACAGTAATTGTTCTCTGCTAAATGTATTATGCTGTATCCCTTCTCTGGGAGCAGGAGCATTTCTACTCACTCTTCCTGTAAACAAGGTGCTGAGAGTTACAAGAGACTCACATGAAGTCAAACTCAATCCCTTTCTTTCGTATGATGGTGTAGATGCTCTGTTTTTATCAGTACACAAAATATATTTTATTAGGCTATTCTCATCAGAGATTAAAAGTGTTTTTCCAGAAAGTAAGTAGGAAGTTTGATAGCCCGGCAGCTGCCAGTTTAGAATATAGATGTCAGTAACTCACACAGGAAATATGAGGAGCTAATAAATACCACCAGGAACCATTTATGGGTTTCTTACAAATCTGGGTGTAAGTACCAATCCTGTTAGGCCATATAAGGCTGTCAGTCGCTGTGAAGCCACAGGAGGAAGAGGAGCTATGCCAGGTTAGAGGATGAATCGCTGTCACCTATGAAAAAGAACTTGTCTGTGCTCATTGCAGGACTGTAAGGAGGCACAGGATGTATTTCTTCCCCAAAACCAAGCAACATAAACACTGACAATAATTCTTTACAAACTGATAGCAAGTGTTGCTCCAGCTTGTAGTGCTTTTGCTCCCTAAGCATATCCTCCAGGAGGGCATCTTTCTTGATACTGATTTGTTGCCACTGTGGAATCAGTGGTCTGTTGGTTGCCTTGCAAGTTAGACAAGCTTTTCAGTAAAATAAGAAAGAATAAGTAATTTAATGAGTTTAAGGCCCAGTCATATGGACAATAATTGAAACATGTTGCGAATAAAACCCCAAAATACCTTCTGATAGTTTCAGGGATTTTTTTTTTCCCAAAAATGATATGCTTGTTTTCATGAGGCAATCTTGTCATCCTATTCACAGGCTCAGTTGTAACTCTTCAGCAAGTTGTGATCATTGAGGTTGTTGGCTGAACATTTTTGCAGATACAATTTTTCAGGAGGTTGCACATCTGTTTCTATAACCCCTCATTTTCAGATCTTTACTGTACTCCTTCATTATCTTTCTCCCCTTCTCCTTCCTACTAAGGTGAACTCTTGGAAACCTATGGAGATCTAGAAATCCATCATGTGCTTTTGAAGGTTTGATCCATAATTGGACGTCAGTTTTGTCAAAATTGTGGTGTTCACATTATTCTGAACTTTAGGTAGAAACCATGTATAACTTACATGGATATAGTACTTAAAATATCCCAGGTATTGTACAGGGCACTGGTCCCGCTGTCTCTAAGTGCAGGCTGTCCCCACTGTAGTCAATTCTTCTCACAGTCCTAATTTCTGAGGACTCCTAAGTCACTCTTCATGTCCCCTGTGAAGTCACTTGTCTTTCCTCATGAGCACCACCCCATTTCCCTCTTCCCGATTCTTCAGAGCGAAATACACCCGTTCTCATCTTGACCAGCTAGTTTTTAAGCTTTCTTCATTTCAGAGCAGCTCACAAGAATAAGCAATCTCATGGTAAGCAACTTTTTAAAGACAAGCTTTTTTTTTTTTTTTTTTTTTTTGTCTGCAGCAGGCTGGAGTCTCTCTAGGGTAATTTGGGCAATGTGTGTACACTGTGTAAATAGTAGTTAGTCTTCCTCTCTGCTCTACTACATATTCATTCTACTTCCTATTTAAAGCCAATATCATGACGCTGGGGACTGATCTGTATTCAGTCCTGGGGCATCAGGAGGCATCATATTGCCTTTGCTAAAATTCTGCCTGGTCTTTTCCTCCCCCTCGCAGATTATTGGCTTGTATCAAATGGCAACATGACTCACTTTGCCTGCGTGCAGACCAGCATTTCCACGCTCGCACATCTTCAGCAGCTTTCTGACTCAGCAGGAGCTCGTGCTCTGCTCTGTCACAGAATAGCGGACCGAGTCCTCTGCAGTGTGGGAACTGAAAATTCACTGCTTACAGTTTCCTTTGAACTACTCATGATGAAAACTACATCTTGCTTCTTTTAAGTACATCTGCTTTTCTAGCTTTGGTCTGCTATCACATATGTTGGTTCTAGGTACTCTGCGATTTCATCATTTAGGCTAGAGGAGAGTTTAAAAATAAATAAGTCTGTAATAACAGTTACACTTTGGGCTATAATATATTGCATTTGCTCATGCTACTCAAGTTAAGCTAAGAAAATATGCTTGGGGCATAGGCATGTGTGTCAGGTAACATGAAGGAAGAGTTTCTTAAAGTGTTTTTTTGTTTGGGGGGGTTAGGTTGTGGTGGTTTTTTTTTGTGGGTTTTTTTTTTTTGTGGGTTATTTTTGTTTTTTTGACAAGTGAATGGGAAAATCAGTGCTGCTACTGTCTGGAGAAAAGTAGTATGGAGTACCCATAACCTCATGATGCTCCCTAACACAGATCACTTTTCCAAATCAGTTATGCAGTTTGTGGCATTTTGGAAAGACTACTGAAGTTTCCATACTAACTCTATTCAAGAGAAAACATTTACCACCCTTGCTGGAGATGAAGGCTCCTTACAGAAACTGTCAGTAAGGAAAGCTCTTTGACCCAAACACACTGCATGCTAGTGAGAAAATTGAGACATGAAAAATGCCATCTCTGATATCTCGAAGAACTGGAGAATAAAGTTATTTTTGAGCCCAAATTGTCTAAATTAGGTGTATGTATCAAGATTGACAAATAGTGCAATTCAGAAAGTGCCCTGGTTTTATGCAAAAAGTTCTGACATTGTTTACATCTGAGAAAACATCTTTCTGTTGCTGTTATTATTACTGCCTGCTGTGCAAAGACGTGATACCGCTAATCTTGGGGCCTTTTGAGCAAGAGTTTGAACTTGCAGAAGTTGCAAAATGAAGGTGTATTTTGTATATAATATTGGGCTAAATCTCCTGTCATTTACACTGATGTAGAGTTTACTGTTAAAATGTAATAAAGCCAATGTCTGGAGGTGCAAATCTCAGAATTTGCACTGTGCAGGTTTTATATTGCCGCAAGTAGATAGGACATTTTCCAGTGCACTAGGGAAAGTGCATGAGAAAATAAATGGGCTTTTATTACTGTATTTAGTGGGCACAAATCCAGTCTTTCAGAACAGAGGTTGGATGCTTTAGATCTCTGCAGTGCCATTCATTACGGGATGGCTTCCGTTGGGTGAACAGAACAATCCATTAAATGACTGCAAATGAAGAGTGAGCTTTTTTTAAAAGACAGGCTATAGCGCGCTAGGGCTGAAAGCTGTGCTTGGCTGTCGGAGTTTTCACTTATACCCCATTCAACCCACACAGATTGCTTCAAAGTTTCAGCAAGAAGGTTGTCACCCCCATCCCATTTATCAGCTGGCATACTAAAAGCCCTGGCATATTACTGCAACTGAAAAACTACTGGAAAGCTATGAATTCCAGTATATTTTTAGCAACAGAAACCATACTAGTTTTGAGCTGACATATACATTTTCTCTGCATATATATTTCAGAATATTTTGCAAGTCTGTCTTTACATCTTTGAGTATGTTTTGTTTTAACACTGTCTCCCTGAAGAAGCAGACTTTATACGTACATGTAGAAATAGGGGGAGGGCAGTGAGATGTCCTCTGAGTTAGACAAAAGGCACGAGAGGGCTTCAGGAGATGATGAGCTCTACACCTTTGGCATATGTGTGCCATTAAATGAAGCGTGGTTCAGATCATTTGTCACAAATGAGGCTCTGCACATGTGTGCTAAGGACCCAAATGGAAGCGTGGCCTTCTGTGCCGGGTCCGTCCCCAGTCAGCGGGGACCTGCGCGCTCTCAGCCCCCGTGGGGCACAAACAGCCCAGGCTGTCGCTCAGCAGCTGGGGCTCGGAGAAACTCTCCGATGGCTGGCTGGGCTTCGCTCTACAGCTCTGCTGCTGACGACAGATGTTAGAGCTCCCTGGTGATGATGATGCCAAACCTGCCTACCCCTGTTCTCTGTCAGTCCTTCATGTGTCCTTTTTACCTTTTACAGCTTGTTTTAAAAGATACAATACTTTGGCAGCTTGTCCTCATTTCTGGTCTCGTCACTGCAAGATACTTTTAATTATAAACGTGGACGGTGTGTGAAGTGTCATGAAGCGATGTTACGATGGGTCTTTGCTAGCTGCAGATAGGATAACAAATGAGTGTTAACCTTGACTGCAGAGAAAGATGCAGCAGTTTAACTTCAATAGGTTTTAAAACTGCTTTAGTGAAGAACTAGAACCTCCGTGCATATCGTTAACCTGGTTTCAGCTTAGTCCAGTTTCAGCCAGTTTCCGATAGTCTTAAGAAAAGAGCAACAGGGCTACATATTGCAACCCATTGCTTCTAAGTCTATTACATTATTGCCTCGTCAAAGGAAAGAAATACCTTATAAGCTGAGCTAAGCACTACCCAGTGAAGGCAGCATGTTCTTATTGTACACGCACATCGCATAGTGGGAAGAACCAGGAAAATGAGCTCCCTTTTCATGCTGCACAGTGGAACTGGGGAGCCTGCTTTGCCCCGCAAGGACGCTGCTGCCATCGGGGAAGGCTCCCTCGGCTGCAGCAGGCATATATGCCCTGCGGGGCTGGCATGAATATTTGACTGGGACGTGTTCCTTCTAGGGCACGACCGGACACGACAATGCCAGATTTTGTGACTACAGTCTCCCTTCAGTCAAGGGTTAAACTTACACACTCCTCCTGAATGTTGGTCCTGTAACATTGCTTCCGATCAAAATAGTCTGCTAATTAGGTTTTACTTGGCCAGAAATTGGAAGAAAGACAGGGGGCAAAAAATGTGCTGTGTCAGCAAAAGCAGTCTCAAACAGGAATTCTTGCATAGTAACAAAGTTGTTATGGAAATGTTTGACAGCTGTATGTAATCCATGTGTACAGAGAGGTAAGATAATACTGTCTGAGAGATGTTGTGCGTATATCTTGCTCTGAGATGCAGATTTTTGGTTTCTAAGCCTAAGGCAAATTTAATATAAATATTTAATATTTGGCTTATTCTTAATTCATTTGCATGCCTACCATGAACCAGAGTAATACATAAGTGATAACTGTGAAGTTTGTTGGACTGAATATGGTCCCGATCCCAGACTTCTGGGCTCAGTAGAAAGATTTATCTGCCTTTTACAGGCACTGAGATATATCCTAATTGTTTAATTGGGAGGAAAACCTCTAAGGATGTTATTCTCATGTACGCAGATTCTAAAGTAGCATTATGTCATGTCATGACTGTTAAATTTTTGTTGAGTTTTGGTTTTGGGGTTGTTTTTTTTTAAGGTAAAAATAGGCAGACACTTCAAGTTATTTTGGAGTTTAAACTGCCATTCCTGTATGACTTTATTACAGGGACAAGTCACTGCAGCTCTGAAAACCCAGTGATTTACTAGTGATATCTTTACAGTGAGGGTGTAGGTAAGACACTGATGCTAAGCTTTGGACTTGAATACTTTCATATTCTGTTAAAAAATAGCAATTTTGAATGTGGTCATTGGAGTGTAAGCGATTGTCGTTTATTCTCTCTCTATGCCATCATCTGCAAATTGCTTAATAGCACACACAAATGTTACATAAACATCAGGGTTTTCTTTAAAGCAGCAGAAGCAACATAAAGAAAAAGATAGTAGTGAAAGGCTTTCACTTGTGGTTGTAGTCCTGTTAAGATCCTGTTTGATTACTATGTTAGATTTGCTGTAATGTGCAGATTCTGTTGACAGCCTTTTAAGATTTACTGATATTTTAAAACGGTTTATGTTGGAAGGGAAGATCATTGAGTTCCAACATGAGGTTAGGCTAAGAAATCAGTTTTGTTGAAGAGAAAATATGTTCTGATTGTTCTTAGGGGATTAAAACTGGATGGCTTATACTGTTACTATCTACAGCCACGAGACCCAGTGCTCTGATGGATGTTGCCACCCACCGGGCAATGATGTTGGATGTACTTGTGTCTACACTCCTACGCCACAGCAGCTTTCAGCCTGCATATTAACCAACCAGGTGCTCAGAGTGGTAGCAGACAGCAGTCCGATTTTAATCCCCATTCACAAACGCTTCAGAGATGGAGTATGCACGATGGTAGGTTCATACATAGTGCCAGGAAGCTGCCTGGTGGGCGCTGAGCTAAACCTGCCTGACCGTGCTGAAGTAGAACAGTAAGTCTGAGGTAAGGTGTCCTGCACCTCAGTGCTCTAGGAGAGAGGGTAGGCGTGCTGGCTTGGCAGTGAGCAGCCATCAGCATGAGCCTCACCTGAATAGCTGATGTTGTGACCCATGGCAGCTCCTACCCAAAGACAGGTTGGCTTCAGTAACAACTACGTGGTTGTATGACTTGGTATCTTGACCTTGACCAAACTGGTCTTCATCAGCTGTTCCTTAACAAGTTTGTGGAAGCAATAAGAGAATAGTCTTGGGCTAAGAAACCCTTGATTTTTACTACTGGCACATGCTTAGCAGAATGTTGTAAAGACAGAAAGCTTTTCAGGAAGCTGTTTCAGCATGTAGGCAGTACAACTCGTCTGTCTGCAAAAACCTACACTGAAGCGTTTTTTCCCTGTCTGGGGGATATTCTGCTGATGAGATATTTTTTCACCAGTAGCCAACAAACAAAATTTGCAGCTGGCAAAACCAACAGTTTATTCAGCTGGTATGGATTTGTTTTTTCTCTCTTGTTTCTCTCTTCTGTGTTAAACTTCAAGAAGTAAATTAATACTGGCATTGAGGCCAGTCCAAAACTTATATGGTATTTCACTCCTACTTGGTTAACTTTGATCATTTATGTAAGACTGAAATAAAATATGTTTGGTGTGGGACTGGTTTGCTAGGAGGATATGAATGTTTTTTTAATTCTCAAAGACCTTCGTCATCCCAGATTGATCTCTCCAAAGACATTTTTCTTTCTTTTACGGCTATTCGTGTTTTCTATTGCTTGAGTTTGTTTCCATCTTAGCAAAATGAGAAAGAATCAAAAGTTTCTTGATCTAAATCTTTTATTTGTACTGGACTGAAAAGGTATTGAATTGCTTATATGACAATCAGTACCTGACAGATGTAACATCTCTTTCTAATGCCCTTTATGCAATGTTTCTTAATGTAAAAAATAGTATAACAAAAGGAAAGAAAATCTGGGACATTGGTTTACCTTCTTTTCTTGTTAAAGAAGGTGAAAAGTTGAATTGTCACAGGTCAACTGAGATTACATCCTGCAACTAGAGAGACTGCTAAAGAGAATTTAAAGAAACCTTTAAAAAAAGTCTTACATAGTATTATCAATTCCTATATAAAATAATTTAATATTTTAAATACTGTTTAAATAATTTATTTATATTTAAAACTAACCTTTTAAAATTTTATGTTTGGAACTTTTTTGGCATTAACACTTAAATAAATTTTTTTAAATATTAAAAAGTCTTTTAAATATTCAATACAATTCAATATAAAACCAGAAAAAGTAATATACATTGTTCACACATAGTATTGTACATGACAGCTGAGCTCTACAGTGAGCTTTTGAATGTGTGAGACAAGTCGTAACTTAGTTGTGGTGAACCCCTTGCTTATCCTCTCTCTGGACTCTGAAGAGTATAACAGGTCCTTACCATCAATATGTAGTCTTTACTATTATATACACATACTGTATACGCTACTTAATCCATCTCTATGCCCAGAATTGTAAATAAATATTTTTTCCCAGCATTTAGATCAAAATATTGTTTAGTGCATACACAAATATATTTAAGACGCACACAATTGGACAAGAAACACACCAATTTTGCTCAGCTTAGTTATAGGAAGATTTAACTCATAGATGCAAAATAACATAACTGAGAAGTTGTCACTGTTGTCTTTAAAATTTATAATAATCTTATTACCAAATGTTTACAGGTTGTGTTAACAGTAGGAAAATGAGGATTCACCTGTCCCCTTGGTGCATTTTTGTTAATCCTGCCAACGATAAAGGCAGTAGCGTAGGCATGATGCTGGTGTCTTACAGCCACTTGGTCTAACACCAGGTATTCACTGACAGAATTACAAACTTTGACAGTATTACAACCTCAGTGTTACAGACTTGGGCAGGACTTCCCTAAAGGCCAAATACCAGTCTCCAGTTTTTAAGTGTAGGCATGTCTGTCATTGATACTGACGTTTACTGGTAAATTGTAAATTGCTTTCTCCACCTTTCTGTAAAGAACTCCTGTATTTAGCAAGATGATTTCTACAGATACTGTAAATGGATTCTGGTGGAAAGAGGGGTATACTGTAAATGGATTCTGGTGGAAAGAGATGCTCATGCTCTCATGCTTCCTATATTACATGTGTCATGTATTACGATTGCAATAGTTGTGTCCCATTGTACAAGGTAGGCCCCAAAAGTCTTTGTTTCTTCTTGAAAAATTCTTCTCCCAGAGGACCCCAAAACTTTACAAAGACTAAATGGAACACTCTACATAGCTACTTAGGGATACTTGCAGAAGGAAAAAATACCAATGCAAATCAACATTCTTATCAGGAAGCCTAGTCTAGAAACATTACTCAGAAGAGCAGCACATGCCACATGATATATGTAGTTATTCACAAATGAACAAAACTCACATTTTAGATTTTGGACTCAGTGTCCTATTCATATGCAATCTACAGACTAGAAATTATTTGCAGGAAATATTGCATGGCTAATTCTTAATAATTGTTCCTGAAAATATAACTTCTTCACAGATTATTCTGAGACAGGGTTTCAGGATGAGCTTTCAAGAAGTATTTGCATGCTTTGCTCATGTCTTTGCAGTGTGAGATTCTGAATGAACCTCCAGGAAGACAGAATTCACAAACTGTGAGAAATATCCTGCCTTCCTTTCGCTCCTCCTGCCCTCTTCTCTGGCGTGAGGGTGCTTGAGCAGTGTTCGCTCAGGTGAGGGACTGTACCTCTGGTGACTCTGGGCTTGGTTTACATGAAATTTGATTCTCCTCCTTTCAGGGGAGCAGACTCTGACAAGGAAATTGTTACCTAGGGAGAACAAGCATTTCAGTCACTTTATTTTAAACCAGTTTAAGAGATAAACTGAGGCCTTGAGTTTATTTCACGGTAAAAACACAGTACAACAACAGGCCTCCGTTTGTATCTCTGAAGAGCTCAGCCAAAAAGTTGGGATTGTGTAGGATAAAGCAAGCAGTCAGTGCTAAAGTAATCCTCCCCGACATCTTTTACCGCTTATGTCACTGGTCAGGAATGCTGGTGTGGTGGCAAGAAACTAATTCTCAGCTGTTTCGTACACACACCTGTTATTCTCATCTCAGCCTGTTTCGTTAAGACATTGAGGTCACATGAAAACTAACCAGATTTTGACGGGAGAATTTCAGAATCAGAGATAACATAAAGTGATGAATTTCAAGATTTGCCTTTGCAAATGTCTGTCTAGACTTAGGAGAATTTGTATTTCCATCTAAACCTTCCTTGGACATACATGCAGTGTGTACGTATAAATATATATTTCTACAGTTCATAGTTTATATCATACCTAAGAAAGCTTTATTATTCGTTACTGCTCTTCAGCTGATAAACTGAGCAGAAAAGGTGCAGTTTTCTTGTGAAGACATGTTATGGTGACTGAACAGAAGATGATCTATAAAAGGCTAAGCATACAACAGATCAGACATCTAATTTTAAATTAAAACCTTCATCTCAGGATGTGATGGCTGCTTTTTGCTTTAGATTCTTCATTTATGCTTAAGCCTGTACAAGACAGAGTTACTTTTTCCACATTGGAATCTGGTTAACAGTAAAGACACAAGTGTATGTATTTTATTTTTTTTTTAACAAGTGAGGATAAAGGCATCATAAATCCTTCTTTTTTTTTTTCTTTTTTTTTTTTGGTAGTCAAAAAAGTCATCAGTTGAAAGAATGTCTTTCTGGGGAGAAGAAGTAGTAGTAAGCACTGCAAAAATTACTGTGAAGCCTGTTTAAGATTCAGGCCAAACTTCTAGGTCAAATCCAGAAAGATCTAGAAGGACAAGTTAAGTGGTGTATCATATTAACTTTCAGGTTTCTAGTGTCTCCAGACAAATTCAGAATCCTGTAAAGTCCCATATGCTCTGTGGCAAATGTGTGGAGGGAGTTATGGTCTGACTAACGATGAGTGAGCTGGAGAGCTACATACCACAACTTAGTAAGAAGCAGTAACTGAAAAGAAAACTATTTCTCCCTTTTCTCTCTGCTATTTGAGCTTCCACCTACTTGGATTTTAATCCTCTCCTAAACATAAGAGTTTATGATATTTGGATTTAATCCTCTCCTAAACTTAAGTCTTTATGATCACTCATTCGAATAGTTAAGATGGACCACCTTCTATCTTTTATAACAAAGTCTGGAAGAAGTGACATTTCTGGCATTGCCTACCTGTTATTTTGTAATAGCCAGTTCAGATATGTGTATGAGATGGTGGTGCAATACCCTGTCATTCTGAAGGGACTCACAGCCACTTCACATCTCCCACCGAAGAGCGCTCAGAGGAACTGCACGCAGGCAGCCCAGGGAGAAATCCTCAGCTTCCCTTCTGAAATGGTGCCGCTGTTCCAAAAGGAAAGCAGGACCAGAGAGGGGGGCAAAAGAAAGCGGACAATGAGAAGCGGTATACTCATTAAAAACAGCGATCAAACAAAAAACACACTCTTATTTGCTACATATCATACTTCAGAGAATCAGATTGTAGTTAGTAGTTAAGCAAAATCTTTAGATACGGCCTCTACAAAGTTTGGTGCTGACATTAAAATACCAATTGTACAAATGATTGTGAAGACTGAAAACGCCATCAAGCAGAGCCGATCCACTACGGAGGCTGCAAACTTCCATTCGTTGCAAATGGCTTCCTCTTCATCCTGGTCTCTGAATCGGTTTGCTATGTACCTGACCTCTTCCAAGATCTTAGCCAAATCTGGGTCACCTTCAGAGGGGTGGCCGCTGTGCAGCAGGTTTTCTTCATCTGTTGGTGAGCAGGTCATCCTCCCACAGATCACCCCTGAATCAGTGGTAGGTGTGCAGTGAACCCCTTCCAGCCCCCTAAACCCAATGTATAGCATATTCCCATTGCTGGATTGCTGTCCACTCACAGTGTTCATCTCCACACTTGATAGGCTACATCGACGCTGTTTATGTTGACAGGCAGGACGCACTTTATCTTCCCCTGGTCTTTTCATCCTCAGAAACCAAGCACACCAGTTGAGAAGGATGATTCTTGTCTGAAAGAAAAATGTTGAGAATAAGCATCTCTTCACACAGCCCTTGTCTTTGGGCGCTATTGGTATTTTGCAGCCCGGGTGACTGGCTGGACCATGGCCTTTGCTTAATCTGCCCAGGAGTTCTAGAAAACGGTGCCAGAGTTTTCCAGCTGATTAATTTGCTAATCACTGAGGCTGCTTATTCTAGCAGTGCTGTTGATCGCCTCAGGCTGACTATCACTATTGGGAGCCCCCCCTGCTCCGATGGGAGTCTCCATAGTGTTGATTTTTCCTTACACTTGAACAGGGATGTGGCAGCCTTTTCCAACTTTACTAGAAACCATGAATTAAAAAACCAAAACCACTTACTGAAGAAGAGTTACTTTTTAATAGTCTTAATAGCACTGCTTTAGATTGTAGTCAATAAGTTAGAGTTCTGTCACTCACATTTGTGTTCTAATATTAAATTCATGTGACATTACTGTCTGGAGGGGGCTACTAAAATAGATGCTAGACTGGACTGGATCACCAAGCTTTACAATGGTTTGGCTCTGTTCTCACGTTGCTTTCATGATTGCAGATTTTAGAAAACAGATCTGGAAAGAGCACGGAGAAAAGATGGAAAAACTACTTTGATTTAAAAAAAAAAAAAAAAGACCAAAAAACCACCGCAAAACCTTTGTAAATTTAATCAGTGTGTATCATTTTACCGTTTCCCACATTGCTTTAATCCAGCCTTACAGAAAGTGCAGGCAAGCCAGAGACTGTTCCAGTTCAGATGCAAGCTTCTGTAATCTATTTCAATCAGATTTTAAGAGCTCATTCCAGTGTTTCTTTCCCAGAGCACTAATGAAATATTATTGTCTCATATAATATTCAAATCTTACCCTGTATTTAATATTAATTTAGCCCATTTATTCTCACTGTGGATTGCCACTCAGAGTAGATATTATATCCAGGCAAACATCCCAAGCAGAGGCAGATCTTGCCCTGTTACTCTGTTTTCTCTATCAAGCTTCACCAAGAAGGACAATACTCCATTAACTGAGGGCCTGATCCAAAATCCACCAGTATCCAAATAACGATGGACTTCAGCTTCTCAACACAAAAGCTCACTCCTCAATCTCAAGTACTCTGTTTTCTGAGGATGTTTGGCTCAGTACTAAACATTTGTCCCCTTTAGGTCATCAAACATGAGTCTAAAGATATATACCTTTTATTCTCTTCATTGAAATTTATTTTAAAGTCACTACCCCAGAAAAGGCCAGGGAATATCTCATTATCTCTTGTCTGCAGGGCACTGCTGTATGCGCATTCTTTTTGACTAGTAAGGGTAATAATAACTCATTGTTCTAGAGAGGAAAAAAGAGAAAGGTCTTTCCATCTGCAGTAATGCCTGATGCTGCTATGAGCTGGGTGAAATCGGAAAGAGTGGACAGTTAGCTGATGATGCTCATCAGTACTTAGTAATCCAATATCAGTGTCACCTTCTCTGTAAAAACAACCACTTATAGAAGTACATTATAAAGAAAGTCATACGGGCTCAGAAAAAGACTTTAAGTTTTCTTTGTGCTTTACAGGTGTTCTTGGCCAGAGATGTAAAGATGAGGATTTTCAGAGCAAGTTTCACTTTCACTTTAACAGCCACCTTTAACAAGTGCTTTTTAGGCTATTGATGTTTCTGTATGCACAGCAGCTAAATATGTAGCAGCTGCACGGTTGCACCTTGAGGGTAGTGTATTTCATGCATTTATAATCTCCACCAGCCCCTTACTCTTTCCTTCTACCTGGGTCGCTTCTGACATCTGCAACTTATTTGAAAATCACCTTCATTTGTACATTTAGGTTTTAGCAAAATCCTGAGTTGCTTCTAGCTGTTGTGGAAGAGATTCTGAATATAGAAGTAAGCTGAGGTATATTCATTCTCTCGCATACGCACGCTCTGCAAGAAGCCAACCACACAAAAGGTATCTGGACATCTCATTTTTGGTGAAACTGCTTTTCATACAGAAATGTTTAGGAAGGACTTATATGTTTTCAACAGTAAGAAGTAACCGTGGGTCACTAGCTACTCTGTCACATCCCTGATCTGGACATCTATGCAATGGATAATGAATGAAAAAATCAAACCTTACCCATTTAGGCATTTTTCCCCCATCTGGATCATGATGATGGTATTGCAGAACAATAACAGTGACAACAACGGAAAGACCAACAATAATCATAGTACTGGCAAAATACTGAGCTGAAAAATAAACAGATAATTACAGCAATACACTTCGGCTGATACTGGTTCTTAGCTACTATAAGGGATGTTTATATGCATGGTTTATATACATACTATATACATAGCATTAAGTTCTTTTTCCAGTGCAGTGAAACACATGCTGCTTTAGGTACTTGTGAAAGGTTTCTCAAAAGCAGAAAGAGCAGTTGTTATTTTGAGAGGACAGCCAGCCTTTAGTAATTGTCTTTGTGGTAATGAGCACCTGCCTTTTCTAGGCAACCTTGACAAAAATTGTACTCTAATTTTCTTTCACCAGTATTGTAAAGACTGGCTACTACTTCTTTTGAAAAGTTTCTGTTTGAGCAATTACAATGGGAAGATTTAATCATGTTTAGCTCTGTATTCCTAATGTCTGGCCAATTGTGTCAAAACTGCAACCTCTTCTGTAGAAAACTGACTCCCTTATGCTTTCCCAAAATACACACAGCTTCTCTATTTTGTTCAGAGCTGAGAGCACAGAAGTTGTATAGGGGATCGCACCCATCAGAGCATCTCATCGTTGGCAACGTTTTTCTAATTCAGTAGGCCATTGTCCAGGTGGTAATTTGCCTTACTGCTGGCCTTCATGCAAAGTCACTGCACCTCAGTTCACAAAAAACCCAAGTGAATAAAAGCTGGCGTTAGCTTACCGATTAAGGGCACGGAATCAGATGTTGCTGGCATAATTTCAGCCACAAGTAACATGAAGACAGTGAGAGACAATAAAACTGTTATACCTGAAAGATAAACATGAAGTATGAAATTAGATCAGTAGCTTGCAGTTACACAGCAGTAAGAAGCAGAAAATGGATCTGAAGGAGCGCTCTTTGCAAGATGCGTTCCCACTGTTTCCCTCACACCAGCGCGCCAGTGGTACTCATATCCTTTCTTGTACTACCTTAAGTTCAGGGTAGTGGTGCTGCCAAACTGGTACCAATGCCTGCACAGACCTGTGTATTTTTAGATCCTTGTAACTGTTCAGCTTTTATCACCATTTGCTAATTAGCTGAGGTAAATCAAAGTAATTCTTGCTGCTTGTTTGCTTTAGAAACATGGTGTGATTTTGAGTATTTGAGCATATGACACTTGATTAATTAGCGTGGAAGCTACAGGTGCTGTAATGCATAATATTCCTGAACAACAGATTTGCTGTCTTGGACAGACTTTGATATCTTTTGATATTAGCTGTTGGGTTCTGCCCGGGGCTATGCCCAAGTAGTCTTGCCTGTTGATTTTTGGAGTTTGACTTCTGTTGCTTCCCATCTTTCTGGAACAAGGCTTAACTCTTCTCAGGACTAGTCTTAAGGAGTCATTGTCAGGTGGAAAAGGATTTAGGAACAAAGACCTAATATTAGAATAGAGGGAGGGAATTCTCTATTAGGGAGGCTACTAGTCAATTAAACCATATTCTGGAGAAGCGTCAATTTTGTTTCTGCCTTTTAACAGCTATGTTCACTATGTAGAAACCAGTGCATTTGCAGTTTTGTATGGGGCAAAAAGTTTCGCTACATATTTAACCTCCATCTTAAGGATCAAGTACTTAAAGTCATCAGATTTGTTTCCCAAACCAATACTTTAGTTAAAATTTGCTGTGAAAATTAGAATAGGAGCAGTTAGAATCAACCTTTCTGAGAAGGCATCTCAGGCTCTTAACACAATTCACTATTAAAAGGAAATATTAAGAATTCCATGGTAAAGTGTTCCAACGCAGCTTTGTAAACTTAAGCTTTACTCAGTGAATGTGGGATTTTTCTTCAGCGAATAAATGTCAAAAAAGGAAACCCTTCTTCCTAAGGAAGGTAGGCAGGAATTGTCACGCTTCTGCTTGGTTGGCTGGAATTTCTCCGTTTCACAACTTCAGTGTACCCTAAGCTGAGAGCAAGGGTGAAACATCACATAGCTTCAGCTCCAAACAGTAAAAATAGCACCTGAGCCAGAAGGGGGCACACAAGCTATTCCTCCTTGCCTACTGAGACTGTTAAAAAACTTTAAACTCAACAACTTTTGGTTTGGTCTTATTTACAATATCCTATGAAGGATTTACCTAGTGAGATCTTTTCTCCCGAGTCTGCTGGAAGCAGAAAAACTAACAAAGCAAGTGCCGATATCAGTACACACGGAATAAGAAGATTGAGTCCATAATAGAGAGTCCTACGTCTCATAGTTACTGTGAATGTTACATCTGGGTAGGGTTCTTTACAACATTCATAAAAACTCTCAGTTCTCTTCCCAGGAACTCCTGTGTAGGAGGGAAGAGGAAGAAAAACACAAATTAATGTGAATAAACTGTGTATTATGTAGTGATTATTTTAAAAAAGGATAAATGAAGCTTTCTAAGTTTTACTGCAGGTAAAACTACTTCTTTAAGCTTAATTCCCATTTAAGTAATTTTTGTAAGATAATAAAGGAAAATCAGATAAAAGATGCTTACTGAATTCAAGCAGCAATTTTGTCATCTACTTTTTTATGTTGATCTTCATCTTACATCTGTTCTCAGAGTTTCAAATGCCACTAGCTAGGTCATTTACTAATTTAATTTCTATTCTCATTTCCCAATTGTTATTCCATCTATTTCGGCAGTGGAGACAAGGCTGCAAGTTCACAGTGTAAATAAGAAATTGAGAGCTTACCTACTAAATCCCACTCTCCATTTGAAATATAGCCAGATATATCTGCTTCTTGCATTTGTAAGTCCAAGGACCAGCCTCCGTACGTCCAGGATCCAAACTTCAGGTTACACTTCTGGACATCAAATGGAAACCAGCGCACATCTATGTAGCATGAGCTTTTAAATATGCCTAGATTGAATTTTAAACAAGAACACTTAATTTAAATGTTTGTTCCACATAATTTCATGTCCATTTTGTAACCAGACCTTGTTCTACACTGCGTCCTGTGTTTTTTTTGGTTTTTATTTTACTTGTAAACCACATTTAATCTCGGTTATGTCTTGACATGTAAATAGCAAAGTCAGTCATAGAAAAGGGAAAGAACCTCACCATTAATATATTGGTGTTATAAACTATTTTTTGAACTACACTTCCATTTTGGCACACAGTGGGACAGTTACTTAGAGGAGAGCTCAGATTTCTAGATACTGTATTTCAGAAAGAAATGAAGCAGAATGTGCAATCTGTTTCTCCTATTTCTTTTACTGAATAAAATAAGAAATCCTGAAAGGTTATTTACTGTCTTATTAGATTTACATGATCTTGATTTATGCAGGAAAGCTAGCTGCTTATTCTTCACTTGTTGAGTCAGACCCTGTCACTTAGCAGCTTTGAGAATTGAATTGAAAGCCCCCCACTAAATGGAACATCTTAAATCAAAAGAACACAGGCAAACCCCTGAAATCCTCTGGGGATCTTAGATGGAAAAACTAATTTGTCTGGAAAGCATTTGGCTCTATTGCTGTAGTTTCTAAAATTCAGATTCCAGGAAGAGTTAATTTTAAGAATTATGCTAAGTGAGTTTGGGAGCAGAAGCAGTACTCCACTGCTATGCATCCAGACAGTCAGTGATATATTTCCGATATCAAATGAATATCAAGCACAGACTACTTTCCTTTCAGACTAAAAATTGTTTTGACGATGCATCCAGTGAATCATTGCAAATAGAAAATACATCCAAGATGTTAGTAAGCATCTTATTGTAAAGTTAACGTATTAATAGAAGAAACAGCTAAATTAATGAATTTTTTATTAAGAGGCATTACCATGGCTTTAATAAGCAATATCTTTTGCTATTATTATATTAGTTTATACTTCCACGCTTCTGAAATAGTGCATTACGATAGCAGAATTTACATAATTGCAATAAAAAAAATGTATTTTGTATGGTGGTTTTAATACAAGAGTGTTAACCATGTAATTCATCATGCATCTAGGCTTAAATCTATCAGATTATGCTAGTTAGATAAATAAAATATCAGAGAAATTATGTCAAATTTAAAGCCATACCCATATATAAGTAGTCCATGTTATCAAAATTTATGACATGAAAACAGCCTACCTGGTGGCAGATATTGGCAATGTCCTGAAGAATTTACTAAAACATTAGTGTGAAATGTAGCATCAAATCTTTCATCGGCACTAGAATAGGGAAGAAACAAAACGGGTTATATGTTCTTTGAACGGCTGAAGAATATCTGAGACAGATCTGTTCTTCGTAAAAGGATTATTTCTCCCCAAAAACTTGACAACTTTTCTTCTATCACTAGTTTTCTGTGGCCTCAGAGTAACTGGCCTGATACTGTTGGATTTTTTCCTGGTTACCAACTGTAAGTGAAGGTGAGCCATCTCCTTCTCACTGCTCACCTCTCCCACTACATTCATTACAGTGCCATGGCTCTATTGATCTCTATTTGGACAGTAAGCACTTTTTAAAAACTTCTCAAGCAACTGTACAAGGAAATCTGTTCTCTTGCTGTCTACATTAACAGCAGCTAATGAATACAGAGGAGATGGATACTGCAGTGTCTCATCCTACCCCTTGGCATGGGTGAGCGGTATTACTACGTGTCATATATTAGACTGTCTAATGCAGCTCCAGCCTTCATTATCTACTTCAGGACCCACAAACTGGGTTCAGCAAAAAAAAAGAAACCCTATTAGAGGTGTCAGCGTAGTGGTGCTGGCCAGGACTGCCCTGGTGTGCTGTTCTTACAAGTCTCTAGAAAAGAATCATAGTGTTACTTGGAGGGTGCTTCAAATGATGAATTGGCAGCTACTGCCAAGGAAGATCTCAACTACACCTGACACGATGACCTAGGAATTTACTAGGCATTAAAATTTTAAGAACTTGTAGGTGGGAAGCAACCTATTTTCATATAGTTAGATGATGAACTAGAGTCTTTCCTCTGAAAAGTTTAGTAAGCTTGCTGACTTAAATCACTCTATGAAAGATGTTTAGATTACTTAGCACTGCAATGAATATATATTCGTATAGCATTGTGCCCTATTTCACAGTTCCCATTTACTACTGCAGGTTTTTGTGGCAAGGTATTAGATTCTGATTTATATGTACTTTAAAGTTGGGGACCTAGGTGTTCAAGAAACTGTCATAGTTATTGCAGTTGGTGCCTCGACTAAATTGCACAGAGTGTACTGGGAAGGTGCTGGCAGTGAATGATCTTTGCATCTCAAAAGTATTTCAGGAACTGCTGTGTTGAGTTCATGTCCAATGGCTCTTTGCCCTGGTTACAGACACAGGCTCCTTTCTCGGGCTCTCAGTTGTGCAGGGGGTAAGCAAAATGAGACGCAGGCTACTGGACTTTGTTGTATTGGTTGTAGTGTCCCAACAGTCACCCTGTGGGGACGGGTTGGCACACGAGGCACATGCAGAGCAGGCGCTCTGGGGCAGGGCAGAGGAGATTGCCTGAGCCTCGGGGTTTGGCTTCTTGCTGCAGTCTGTGCTTTTGTTGATCTGAAAACCTGTCTTGTCTCTTGAGTGGTTTGAAGACGACAAGTCTGATGTCTCTGTGCCTATTAGTGGTTTACTATCTCGTAATTTTCTAATCACCTTCTGAAACATGTCAGAAAAATACAGGAAGAATCTGAGATGAGGAGAAAATAAAATGTTAGTAATTGTAGCAGAAAATAAAGTATAATAAATGGTATATCTTCCTAGCAGGAAAAACCATACTGAAATATTCTTTTTTAAAAAGATGACTTTAACATTTGATCTATTCTGATGCAAATTTTGTATCTCTGCAGCTAAAACAAAGCAATCATTATTTTAGTCATTTTTAGTTTGCATTTTATTTTCCCCTATATATTTTGAGAAATTACATTTAAAAAATATCTGGACTGGTCTGTGAAACATGCAGACAAGAAAAAACTAAGTCCAAATAATTACTTGCCCATCTGGAGTTGCAGTTTTTCCTGTGGTGAGCAGAAGGCTCACTGTGTTGAAAATCTTTGCCACTATTTAATTTGAACTCTGAAGACAAGTAGAAAAGTCTAAATACTGTGTATGTAACATCAATGGTTCCTAGCACTTTGAGGGGAAAAGGTAATTCTAAGGCAACTGAACTCATCCAGGCCGCCCCCCTTCAGCTTCACAGCTTGTGGCTGCATCCTCTGAATTCGTGTTGCAGCTTCTCGTCCGGTTGGAGCCCTAATTGTTCTCCTTCCTCGTCCTGGCTGCCTGTTCTCGTGACATTTGTAAGAAACCAGTGCTGCTAAGATCTCTACTGATCGTACTGCTAAATTTGGCAGAGATGGATTCAGAGGATATCGGGGAAAGGGGCAGCAAGAGAGATCATACACACACAGATATATTCACACAGGTGTGTGTGCACACACGTGCATATGTCTCGTTTCCTTAGAAAACTGGACTTAAAGTCCTGCAATAGGTTGCTATATTAGACATAGACAAGTAATTGCTTTGACTTGAAATTAATAGGGCTACACGATGACATTCAAACAAGTAGTCAAATTTAGGATGTAAAAACATCCATGCCACACAAACTACTTCTACAGTGGAAAGTAATGACTAGAAATAAAATTCTTATCCTCCTAGGCTGGATTCTCTTCTCTTCCCCTCGAGCGGAGGGCAGTTAAGCACCAGACGGTTGCTTCTGAGACCTTGCTGCTGTTTCTGGTAATTGGCAAAAATAAAAGTTTCAAAAGACATAAGCGATCAAGGAACCTAGGTTTCAGTGCCCTGTGACTTTGCCTTTCGTAAGACACATTCTTAAAAGAATATCAGAGGTACTCAGACTCAAATACGAAATTATTTTTTCTGAAAAGGGAGCATATATGCTTTTCTCCACTGTGCTTCTAATTGTTTTTTGAAATGCACTGCTTCAATTGGGAACGCACCAAGTAGCTAAGCCTTTGCTTGATGAGACTTGGTGCTCAAATGTAATGATAGAAAACCATTTCTGCTACGTTTCTTCTTCAGGGTAGAACCACTTGAAAGCAGATATTGACTGCAGTATGTTGAGATGACAAGCTGTACCTAGCAGATCTAATCCCACTGGAACCTATCTGGAGAATCTCAGGTTTATAACACTGGAGACATGAAACTGTTAAAATGAGACATAACTACCAGAATTTTTGTTATTCCAAGAAGTACTGAACTGTGGCCATTTGGACAATAAGTCTAGTAAAACGAACAAAAGGGAAGAGAGCCATAGATGATACTAATGCAGTCAATTCTGGGATTTGTACATAGGCCAAGATTTTCTTCCCTCAGAAAACTACAGATGAGCTGGCCCTGCTCTCTTCACAGTAGACTGGTTGTAAAATTTAATACAGCTGCCACAAGTTGCTCTGTACTGGGCTGCAGCAAGATGCACAAGGACTCAAGACATAGTGAAACATGCATTCGTTAAAAAGAAAAATGAATTTATAGTTCATTAATTTCTTTGTAATTGCAGATGCATGTCCCCAGTGAAGTGTATAGGAATTGAAAGCATCTATCTCAAAATACCATGTCCAATATAAGAAAACATCATAACATTCCCAATGCAATTTCATACAGGAGTAAGAATTTGTTTTAAATAGCTTTGTGCTCTGATTAAACTCTGAATGAGATTTTGGATTAAATATGTGTTCAAAATAGAAACACTGTAGAATAATTACTTCATGACTGTGCCGTAGTTAACAATCCCCAGATTCAAAAACCTATATTGACAGAGAGTTTTAGGTCATTAAGTTACCCTTGTCATTCTATAATGCGCTTCAGCAACAGTTAGCATGTATGTATTGGTATTACTAATTTCTAAAAAAAAATCCCCTTTCATTTTGGATAGCCTTACTTAAATATTGAAGCATCAGTCCTCAGATACACTTAAAGTCTCTCTCAGGTATGTGATATGTGTGAGGAAGAAAATGTCATAATTAATTCTTTTGGAAACCTTTAAACTGCTGGTGTAGAGTACCAATTTTATGGCATAAGCAGTGTGTTATTCAGCAGAAGAGAAATGAATGTGTGATTTGTTTGACTCTCCCAAGAACGCTGTCATTTACGGAATCAAGGTAGTGAGGAATGAATGCTTAAGAAAACAAGGGTGCGTTGAAAAATACATAAGCAAGAGTAATATTGCAGAAATACCTGTCCAGGTTGCATGCCGCTCCATTTTGTGTACAGAGCATTTGAAAGGTTTTTTAGGCTGGTGTGTGAACAACTGAAGCACCATTTGCCATGCTTAAACCAGAAACAAGAAGTAATCTTGACAGGCAGTCACACAAAGTATGGTGAACTCTAGTGGGGATCACCTCAAATCATTTAGTATTAATTGTACCTCTGAGAGAAGCACTGCAGCAGGCTGTAAGCAAAGCGGGTATGTAGGGCCTGGAGAGAAGTACTGAGTGGGTGACAAATGCTGTCACTGTCTGCTGTTATTACATCATTACAATTCAACAACACCTGTGACAGTGACATTGCTCATAAAGGTGATCATCAAATGGCAAAAGGGAGCATAACTGCAGCTGACATATTGGGTACAGCTATTCTCTAGGTCTTGTTGCAACAAAAAGCAGCTCCTGAAGTGGGGAGGGGGAATCGGGTTGATAAACACAACAGGTTTGTCTTCTTAGTAGACATATGGCAGAGAAACAGAGGGAAAAAGCCATCAGGAGGACAAAAGGCTCATGTCATCTGCATGGGCAAAAAAAATAACAATGCACCCTGGCTACCACAAAAGAGCTGGTGCATTGTGTACACAGCAGATGTAAGGTCCTTCCAGTACCTGGGGAACAGAACCCAGACCCACATCCACAGCAAAAGGCAAGTTGTTAAAGAGCAGACAGCTCTCAGTGCTTTCTCTTTTTAAACTAAATAAATTCTGCAATGGGAACTACCATGTAATGGTGCAGCCAAAGAATCTCTCAATGTCAGCCAAAGGTTCTGCAGTGGATTGATGGCAATCTGTCTGTCCCTGAAATAAGCCCAACTCAGAACAGATAGTTTGAAGAGGAGAGCAGCAAATATTCTAGCTATTTTTGTAGCAGGAAGAAAGAGTGACACCAAAACTGGACGTGGGAAAACGCAAACATACTTACTGGCATTTACCTATCCTGCCTGTAGTGCAACCCAAACTAAAACTAGAGGAGCGCAGTCAAAAGTCAAATTTGAATTTATCAGTAAACATTTAGACCAAAGAAATAATTTAAGAGGAAATGATCACTACCAGTACCATTAAACACAGCCAGAAAAGTTTAGTTTTCCAATCATCTCACAAAACCTAACTAGAATTGGTGGTAGGGGGGCTGCTGTTGGTTATGAAGTATTTGCAAATACGACCTTCTGTTGTGTAAACAGGGAGACTGGTAATTTTCCGGTATTCCGAAAACCTAGAAAGTTTTTGAAAATTATTTCAGAACATAGGCATTTTGATGAGATGATTATGTCATTTGCCTTGCCTTCTCTTTGCAATCAGACAGGATGCTAGATAATCTCATCTAGACCCACTCTCCCACGAAAGATTGAACCAGTTGATCTTTCAAGGCCCCTTCCAACCTGGGCTATTCAGTGATTCTATAATTCTGTGATCTTCGGTCCTTCCCCACAGGAAAAAACGTGTGTCTACCTGTTATAGAGAAGAATATCTGGCTTCCAAATCAGTCCATCAGGAAAACGGACATTCTTCACTCCTGGGTATTCAGACACGTTCCACTGTAGATAATGATCTGTCCAGTACTAAGAGATACACACAGAAAGTAAGTTAGGTCACCTCATCCACTGGTTTGCTGTAGTTCTCTAGGGACTGGATAGCCTGAGACAATAGCTGTTCTCTTGTTAAAGAGATACTATTTAGTTTCAGGCAGTGAAATGTTTGGAAAGCATGAATCAAGCCACCAAGAGCTAAATGGAAAGCATAAAAATCTCATTTTCAATTCACACTGCAGTGCACTTAGCCTATAAAAGAAGGTTTGGGGTGCTTGTATTTTATTGTTCATGCTGTCTCAGGTGCCAATTTGGGATAGAACAGATTTTCTTTTACATTTCGTATATTAACTTCAAATTAGTATTTCTTCATAGACAACTTTGTTTTCTGTTGTTGGAAATTCTCAGGTTGTAATAACTTCATTATAGACACGAGGTAGAGCAGCCAACAGTCACTGCTGACAGGGAAAATGACTGAAATGGCAGGACAGTTAATGCTAGCATAGAAGGTCTCAGCAGCTCCTGTGCCCTGAAGTCAGGCAGCCTGGGGGGCAGATGCCCAGCGCCACTGCACTGTCCCACGGGCTTCCTTCCCAGGTGGCCCCATGGCCCTGGGGGCTGTCCCTGCCCCTTCCAGCCGGCCCTGGCTGCCGGCGCAGGCAGGCGTCTGTTGTAGTCAAACTGACAGGGCTTTGATCTGAGTTTAGTGCTGCCAAATCCCAGACACTGTCCCTGAAACATATGGTCATGCACAGTCACAAACAAAAGTGCTGCCCCGAACTGCAGGCAGCTGAGTAGCGTGGCAGCTCTCGCGAGCTGGTTACCTCCCGGGCTCCTGAGCACACTAGCATAAAATAATTTTCCCGAAACTGAGGTTGCACTCCACCCCTTACTAAGCAGATATTTGTCAGGATACAAGGGCGGTTACTGTTGTGCGCGAAAGGTATAAACAAGAAATAAAGTTCATTTTGTTTCACAAAATTTATTTTTTCTTATAATTTCTATGCTTCATTATATCGTGCTTCTCTCCATCCCCCTATTATATTATTTACATTAATTTCTCATAGCTTTAGGCATCACATAACTTACGCTGGAAATTCCAGATTTACAGTGCTGTTGCATTACCAAATGTTAGTCTTTGAAATGCAGACTTTGAAATGGGGGAGTAAATATACAATATTTATCCCTTCAACAGTCTAGCGGCCCTTGTCCAAATCTGTGAGAGACAAGGTCAGAAAAAATTTCCAATAGGCATTGTAGAGGTAATGTAATTGATCATTCGCATTGTGTATTCACATCAAATTGTTCTATATAATTCCTTGCATTACTGTCACAGGCAAGTTGCAGTTTGCTACACCAAACAAGTCCGGAGTTAGCCTCACGCTGCAGGTATTCAAATTCGTTCTTGTACCTCTAGAACAGTGTTTGTAAATTACTAGTTTGCTGCATGCAGCAAATCTAATAGCATTCATCACACATCTTTTGTAAAGCTTTTACTATACAATTTCTTGGCCTGTGCTTCCATATTTATCTCACTCATTTTTTAACATGAATTTGTAGCGCCTTGTGACCTGGAGAAATTATCCGAGTTGTGCATTGCTCTTTCCTTTTGCTTTACAGATAATAGTTTTTTACAGAAATCCTAAATCCAAATGTCTGATTGGCTCTAGTCATAGCTTTTTCTATTCACTGCCTTCTCCATTCAAGGCTCTCTAATTAAACTACGTGTATTGCTCACACTTATCTAGACACAGCTTCTATAAGCTGATCAACTGCTTCTCATCTGTTTTTTCAGAAATTTTACATCCATTTTTACAGTCAATTGTTTCATATGAACATCCCCATAGACAAATGTCACTGTATTTTTTCCACTTCCTCTTTTTGGAATGTAGAAATGCTGAGATCCTATTTTTTTCGAAGTCCAGCAATGTAAAGAAGTAGGATGTGTGGTTTTGAGGCGTTGACACCTGTGGGCCCTCGTTGGCGTTAGGCAATGCCCTGTCAGGAGCTGAGAGCCGGTCCCTTTCTGGCAGCGTTGCTGGGCTGGGGTGGGCAGCTGCAGCAGCGCTCCCTGCCACCGCCTCGGGTCAGTGCCGTGGGCTATCCTGTTCTTTGCCATCTAACCTGCATTACAACAATTTATATCAATAGAGACAATAACTTCGTATTCTAACTTCTTTTAGGAGGTATCACGGCCAATACGATGTAGCATAGGGTGACACTGAATCATGTAAGACAGTCAAAGGGAGGTAGAAAACTTAGTATAAAGTCTGGATGAGAGATAATGTTAAACAGATGTACGGTTGCTCTGTTTAGCCATGTGTACAAAGTGCTTACCCATCCAGCTGGACACGAGCTGCCTCTTTGTGTTTTAACTTTGGAGCTGCAATCTCCACTGTAGCTGAAGTACATTTGATGCGGATTAATATAGCAAACAGCTCGGGGTACCTGGGTTAGTAGTAATCTGTGTGACTAAGCAGGGCTCCCGCTGTAACTTAGATCAAGTTCAGCATCAAAATCCTAAACGGTATTGCCGTGGAGATAGTGGTCAGGATCAAAGAGTCTCCATGTATAAATACTAAGTTTATATTCGTCTTTCTCCCAGGTTAGTTTTTGTATTTAAGTATTTCAGTGATGATTAGATAAAATATGTTTAAGTTCTCTGATTATACACACATATATATCAAGAAAGGGAGTTGAGAGGGAAATTCAGGCAAAAACTCATTTCAGATCATTTTGCGTAATGAAATGACGCATGTTTGCCTTAGGCATGCTTTGAGTCTGTCTAGTGTACCATTAATAGGCAGTTAATATACAAACACATTTTTTGTGTGTATGTGTACACAGGCCATGAAGAGTGGCTACATTTTTTATAGTAATCAAGTGATCTGCTCATTGCAGGCTTAACATGCTCCACATACAGTATGGACTGAGGTGAATAAATCAAAAGAAATACAGAATATATAAAAGAATTGGGAATTTCCGGGGGGGGGGAATAACAGTCTTGAAAAGGATAAGGATGGTGTGGGATAAAAGAGAAGGAAGATAAGTGATAGCTGGTTGAGTATGAATTGTCATCTCTTTTCCTGGTACGCAGTCACAGCAACTGTTGTCATTGTAGCTCAAAGCCAAAAACATATTATATTTGACAGTTTTAATCTTACTGTACAACAGGCCTATAAAATAACATGAGCTGAATGCTTCTTACATGTCAATTTTCTTTGTGAATAAATGGAATAGCCATGCTATCCTCATCAAAATAGTCTTTCATTTGTTTTCCAAGGCCTACCACAGTGCAAGAGAGGTGCTCTGTAAAAAATGTTATAACAAAAGAAAATAGAATACATTTAAACTGAATGAGCTGGTTAAAGAAACTGAAAAGTCTAAAGTTTCTGTGGAAGCAGCATGCTTATCTTGAGTAATAAAACTCTTCTGTATACTTCTACTTAACCCAAATAGTTCAGTTTCTGTAATACAAATGGGAATTAAACTAATGGCAAATTCTCACCCTAGCTGCTATAGCATGGAGGAAGGTCCCCATATCACCCATCTTTGTAAAGCACAAACTTATGGTAGAAATGTTTTGTGGAAGCGCTAGGAGCCCACAGCAGCATGCTAAGAAGCATCTTGTTACTTCTAAGCCTTAGTATTAAACTAATGCGAAAAAATAACCAAGTCAGAATAAATCTGTGTAGGCTCCTTTGCTTAGGAGCAGCTCTCTTGCTAGCTAACCTTACAGAGAAAAGAAATACAAAATACTCACACAAAGGTCTTGAATATTCTATTATCTGTTCCGTTTATTAAAAGTGAGTGAAACTTACTCCTGCCTAGGAACACCTGCCATGAGTTACTGAGGGCACAGTTCTCTGCTGTGGTGTCTAGTGGTGGCAATAGTTATGGTTTAGTAATAGTTATGGTTAAGTAGTATGGTTAAGATGTGAAATTTCATGACAGCTATAGCAACCTAAACATTGCAACAAAAGGTAAAATAAAGCTACTGTTTGAAAAATGAACACCCTATGTGGGCACAACAAAAGAGAATCTGTGAAAGAGTATACTGTTCCCAGCTGAACGTTAGGAAACCGAACTGATGTTCCAACACCCTTTCTAGTCATGTAACTGAGATACAGAATTTGGAGAAGTAACATAAAAAACCTCTCATGTTCATAGTTAACTTCTGATGACAACCTATGTTTAAACAACATTTTGAACAGCACGGGAACAGTGTAGCCATTTTAGTTAAAATCCTCTTGCAGTTTCTTAAGGAGAGACAGCAAAGCAAGTAGGATGGCAGAGAAGTTCAGTTAGGACAGTGGCAGCAGCTCTCAAGAGATAACGAGCCTCTCTGGAACGATTTTTCCCCTGTAGCAGAAGAACCATCTGGGAATTTGCAGAGTGCTGATCAGAACAGCTATTACAGATGAAATGCATTTCTTGCACGTAGAGTTCTTTTTCACAATCAAATTATTTACCACAATGGATTTATTGGGAGGGTGACAAGGCTCTTGCACTTACAGTTACTCTGCCTGGGACCGATCGACAGTTTAGCGTGACTAATCACCTACACGTGTTAGTAACTTACTCAGATGTAGTGACTCAAATTCTTAAAAGTTTTCAGAAACACCTGAAACAACATCAAGACCTAAATCTCAGCCTCGCAGTTTTCCATTCAGCTTTGCTTTCTCCACTATGTAGCAAGACATAGAACAAAAGCTTGAAAGTTTCCTGAAATTCAAACCCATCACCAGATTAAACTCAAAGATCAAAGTGGGGAAAAAAACATATTCTGTTTCAAAACTCACCATTTGTAGCCAGATGTTTGTTGTTAATACTTGATTCTTTTCATCCTGAGAGGAAGGAGAAAAAAACAAACCACACCTTAGTACCATACAGTTAAAACAACGCCGTTAAATACATTTGACTATTCTACAATAGCCTGTTGTGCTAAGGTACCTCTTAAAGCAAAGGGATCATTGCCTTGAACTTACTGCAACAGAAGTTTTCACAGGTACTTTTTCAGGTATTTCGTATTACCACAGTCAATCAAACTGTTTCCTGAGGTATCCTGCTGCCAAACTCTTCCCTGGGGCTCCTTCTTTAATAAAGAATCTCGAAAGGCAAAGCAGATTACAGTAGGGCTTACCTGTTTCACCTTCGTTAGGAGCAGCCCTCTCACTAATTAACCTTACACACCAGGCAAATGCAGGTAATAGAAGAAATATTGAACAAAGCGTGCCTAAGTTCAGATGATGTGTGTTGAGGCCATATTGAATAGCTTCTTAAGAGGCAAGTAGCACCACTGATAGCTGTGGAACTATACAAGAAGTGCTGTAATAGCTTTACCAGAAAACTGTCGTCAGGGCAGAATGTTATTATTATGCCTGCAACAGTTCCAGTTTGAAGGCCTTCCCCCTTGCATCCTCCTGTGACTGTTTGATGTAAGTTCAGGTGACACAATAGGCATCTTAATGCTGCAGTTAATTAAAGAGTTTAATTCTTCACCCCTCAGACACAGGAAAAGGTCGGTGATCTTATTTCTGTGTTGGTACTGTATCAGTGCCCACCTGGGTTGTGTGAAGCTAATGGAATATACTCTACATACTGTCAGTATTACACATTCCCCAAACTGAATGCACAATCCCTGTCCCAACATGGGTTAAAGCTTCATTTATAGTCTAAGGTAGCGTCATGGCAAGTTTCAGTCGCCTGTACAGCAGCAACTGTCAGAGTTGCTTGTACATCTAGACCTCTGAACTGAAATCTGTCACTCTTGAACTTAAATATTGTTCCTAAATGCACCAAAATGGCCCAAAAAAGGTTCAATCACATTTCATTAAAAAAAAAAAAAATTGTTCTTTTTTTGATAATGCTCTTTACTAAAGGTCAATACTCTTTACTTTTTTGCTATTGTGGAGGGGACTTCTAACTGAACAGAAGTCCTGTGAGACCTTTAATTGAAGCCATTTTAGAGCAGCACAATAAGAAGGTACACAGTATGTAAAATCAAATACAGTGCAAGGGACAACAGGGTTTTTAAAGCAAGCATCAATAAAGGTATGCCAGCATTACTAGGTCATGTATAATCACAATTAAATCACATACAGACAAATAAAAAGATTTTAAGTAAAGATCAGTATTGTGCATGAATAAATGCCCTCAAATGCACATTCCTACCTTCCTTTAAAATGAAAAGTAAAATAAAAAATACAAGGAAGCACAGACCACAGCGAGTGATTCAGCACATTTCCTCTCTATTTTCTGCTTCATCGCCTCCATGAACCTTACTTTTTTAAAACTGTCTCAAGTGAGCACCTCATTTAAATGGCATCCTGGGGAAACAGTTCTCTTTAACCCTTCAGTTTCAGGTACAAATTATTAACCTGCGTTGAATTAGCATGCTGAAGGCATTGCTGAAGATGCGAACCAGGCAAAGCAGTAATTATTTTCCAACAGTAGCTGTTATTCTCTAGCCATACAAACATTAATTTGGTGCCTCTCTCAAAACCCTGCTTATAGTGTTAGAGCACAACAAAACTAGTTTGCGTGGGATCTTTAATTCATGAATGAAGAAATAATCCTTAAGAATTCATTCATACCACTATGAACGAAAGTCTATAGACAAGTGCTGCAAATTAAGGACATGTAAAACCTATATATCTTTCTATTAATCATAGCCATTTTTAGGTCAGATGTAAATACCACCGATGATAACTTATCATTAGAAGTTTGATAGCATTTTCTCAAAGCTCTTGTGTGCTGTCCCAGATGAACATAGCAAGTTCCTATAACACAATGTCCCATCTATTACACTTGAGCGAAGCCGAGAGCACCGCTGCTGTATGGTTTCTCTGCAGGGCAGACTGGTTGTGTTGCTTTGCACAGGCGTAACTGGCTACTCAAAGATGCAGAGCGATTCAGAATCCATTATGTTGTGGGAAGCTTGTTTCAGGACTATTAGCTGAATGGCACATACTCCTGCATGGTTAAATTCTGAGTTAAACTCACATTCTATTCCCAGTGTGATCTCTTTATACACATGAATGGCCCCAGTCTTAGATTAGTGACGTTTCAAAAATTCCCTTTTCTCTAGCAGGAAAAGATTGTACCAAAGCTGGAGTGCTGCTAATGCTTAAGCTAATGATACGCCATGGGGATTTATTTTGAAGCCCTGAGCCCACAGCATAGTCAGATGAACTATTTTAGGAGTACCAGAAAGGAGCTCTACTATCAACCAGCACGCATCACAGGACCAGGCTAGAGAGCCATCACTGAGCAGTCAAACCAGCAGAGCTGAGGGGGACAGTAGACTTTTAATCCAGCGGCGCTGCTGGCAGAATGATTCAGCTGCCCGCCGCCCCGCCAGGCAGCTGGGCACACGGCACAGCCATCGCAGGCTTGCCTGCAGGAGACTCTGCAGATGTAGTCTGAACGCCAGGAGTTATTCTGAAGTGTGATCTTTCACTCAAACCTAGCTCAAAGAGGGTATCTTGAGAGTATTAACTCAAAAGTAACTTGTACAGCGAAGACAAGCCTGAAGTGAAGACAGACCATGCTGGTTTTCTGCTGTTTCCTTCTGTTATTTTAAGCATTTAGAGCCTGAAAGGGTATATTTGACCAAAGTAACTCCCACTTGGATCACTATATTTAACGTTCTATTGGCGTTTGAATCGTAAATCCCATCATTGCTGCTCGGCTATAAAAACTTTGCTGCATGCTGAGACTTGGTTATAATGGTGGGGTTTTTACACTGTTTGTTGGAGCAAATGGCTTCCAACATTTTAGTCATTATTGGATTGACTCAGCCATCACTAGAGGAAAGATTCTGATTTTGGAGGGTTTGTCCCTCGCTGTGGTCCCAAGTGCAGCTGGTGAAAGGTGGGGCAGGAGACATCCTGCAGGGTTCTCCCGGCTAGGGGAGATCTTTGGACACTGTTTTTAAAAGCTTTACAGCAAACTCTGTTTTTCATCAGAGTTGTGCAGTACTTCCCCATAAAACAATGGGTAGGCTTGAAATGCTTTGTAGAACTTCAGCAGCTTGTCATTTTGCAGTATTTTCTAAACACTTACAGAAAAAGTGTTGAACACAAAAGCAAGGCAGCTCCTATTACAAACCCCTTCTACTATAGAGGAGTGAAGAAAAAGGACTTCACAGTATATTCTGAGATGCTGGGAAAATTAGTCAGGGAATGAGACCGGCAACTCTTATCATGTTGTTTGGGTTGGTGTGGTTTTGTCCCATACCAGCCACTTGAAGTTACTTGCTGTCCAGATGGTACTGGCCAAGTAGCGCAGCTAATGAAGAGTGAGGTGCCACTCACGCAGTGGGAGGTGGGTGGGAGGGAGTCTACGTCGGTCTACTCGATTCAGAACTGTAGTCACAATCTGTCAGGGCGGATGGCAAAGTGCCACTGGACTGCTCATCACATGATGTTATCAGTGTAGTTAAGGACGGGAAAGTAGCTGACATCAGGAAGACTTGAATGGTCCATTCATTTTTTAAGGTAGAGGTAATGGTTTCTGTAATTTTTTGAAGAGAATTGTGCTGTCTTCATCCTCCCAGTTCCCATCTCTGGTTTCGTCTGTCTTTTCAATTTAAACAGTCTATCAGACTGATCACCTCTGGAAACACAGGATGAGTTGCACATTATCCTTCCCTTACCCTGTGTTCAACAGAATATATAAAAGAAGAGATGAAAATTTGATGATGCTTTGTGAAGGGCATTAGCCTGGACGTTACAGACTTTGTAAGGAACATTATCTGCTGACTTTGAGAGGGATGTCAGCACATCTAGCATCCACACTAGAAAATCTATGCAGCAAAAAGCAAGGGGAAAAAGAAGGAAAATAAGCCTGCATGCCTATAGACTGGCATGCAGACAGCGACATAGCAAGAAACACATACTTCCCAGAAGACTTGCATTAAGTGATGTCCTCGCTAAAATCTACCAGCTGTAGTTCTTGCACTTCAAATCCAGATTCTTTATTTTTACATGGTTGAATCTCATCTAAATTACAGAAAAAGTAATGCCTCTTTGAGCTGGGCTTCAGTTACTATGAAACTTAATGAATGAGTTTGTAGAAACATTTTAAGACATCTCTTGTTATAATGCTATATTCCCGATTGGTAGCTCGTAGCAAGACTGATGTTAATAATCATAGTCTGAAGTTAAAAATGGGCTGGCAGCCAGTGAGAGAAATGTAAGGCACTCCCTATATAGATTTTTCACTTTTTTTTTCTTGATTGTCATCCTACTGAAACCAGCAGGTTAATCAGTTCCTTAGCTCTTATCTCTTTGTCTCAGCACTCGCACATTAAACATTCTCAACATCTTCTGATCCACAATGTCAAATTACTAGCACCTAATGATGGTTTTTTCCCATATCATTTAAAACCCTGTTATGTTTCATTTTTGCTTCACACAGCTTAGGGTTTTTTTCCTCTTCCTTTTTAGGGTCATGCACTGAGCTCACTAAACTGTATCAAGTGAAAAAACCTGAATTCTTAGAAGATTAGTACTGAGAGAACGGGCTGGAGGGCAAGTTAAGCACTCATAAAATGGCCAGTTGACAAAATAATGATGCTGTGGCCATACTTTGGGCAGCCATAGTGACAATATGAATCCGAGCTCCTTGAAACTTATGGAGAGTACTGAAGGGGTTGGACTTCTCCATTCCTGCCCATCATGCTGGTGCACACCAGCGCCCTGTGTGGCCAGTCTCCAGGAGAGGCCAGAGCAGCGTGCGGCAGCTTCACCCAACTGGAGCCCATCTGAAAACACCATCCTGATTTCACATTCTTTATAACACCAAGTCAACAGGGGGGACTATTGCAGTTATCCTCTCCTCATGTACCAAGATGTTCTGGTTCTGGCAGGGATGAGGTTAATTGCCCCCAGGAGCCGGTGGGGGGGCAGGTATTCCATCCCACCTGAGCCATGCCCGGGCTATAAGAGGCACTGGGGGAAGAGGAGAGGACTCGCCACTTGGCGGGGGGCTGCGGTGGTGCGGGTCCGGTCGGTGCGCTGTGCGGTGGTACTGTAATCGCATCTTTATATCCCTTTATCGGTGTTATTGTTTTGTTTTCATCTTCCCTTTTGCTCTTCTGCTAAATTGCACTATTTTAACCCACGAGTTTTGCCCTTTTCTGTCGATTTTTCCCACAGCTGTGGGAGTGGAGCGAGCGGCTGCGTGGTTCTTTGTTGCTGGCTGAGGCCAAACCATGACACAAGATTAATGTTAAACTTTTGTATTAAAGGTAGTACAAGGCTTCTTAATGGTGCTGGCAGAATTGAATTTTGGTATCTCAGAGGTGAGGATAAAAACCAGTTACTTAAAAAAGCAAGCCTGGTGCTTCTGCACGGACACTGAGATGAACATTGCAGCTGCTTGCCAAGGACTACCTCCAGTCATCCACAAGTTGGGACGGTAGCTGCAGCAAGTCTTGATCTTGAAGAATGTAGTAGAGGGTGTGGAGTCAGGCTGCCCTGTAATGGGTGCACATTCATTACCCCAGAAGCCTAAGGCATCACCTACATTGCACCTGCCAAAAGGCAAGATTAATGAAAATGCAAATTTGGGTAGAATTAAGGAATGCTGGGTTTTTTGCACAGGAATAAAAAGTTACATGGAGGGTTTGCCATGTGAAACAGGATTTTTAGGCAACGTAAAGATGAAGAAAAAGGCAATGTACAGGATTTGTGAGAGGAAAGAGATTTGAACTGCCGATGCCTCTTCCCCACCTGACTTCTCTTTCACCACAAAAGGAATAGGTTAGTGCCATTACCCTTCACTTCCCCAGTAGTCAGCAATATACCTTTTTATCATAGTAAAATGTTTTTGATTTAGCTTACAGCACGTTTCCAGTTACGCAGAAAATGCTGTATAAACAGGCATTACCATAATATTCCATGATGCAGCATGTGAGGCCCAACACCAGGAACAGGCAACAGAATGTTTCTGATGTCTCCAAAATAGATGCAAAAAGTGCAAAATGATTCAATAATAAGTCAGAAGTGGAAAATATAAATTTTAACTGTTTCACTGCATTTTTCTCAAGACCACTCCAAACTTAAATACACATTTATATTTGGTATTCTGACTTTTGCTGTATCAGTGATTTTTTTATATAAAAACTGAGCTCTGACATCTATGACTTAATCTTGTAGTGGCACAGCTTACTGCTGGGAAGCAACACTCCTTCAAAATTATGGCAACTGTTGCAAACTGTTTAGACAGAGTTTAAGGTGATGTATTTTACTATACAGCCCAGTCAGCTTGCTGTGCCAATTCTGCATGACTTGGCCTTGGGCTTGTTCTTGCCTTGGGCCAGCTCCCTTTATGTCAGCCGCTAACCCAATTCTGTTGGTGCTAAACCTCCTGAAAGTTGGTCTCCACGCTGCTAGTGACCTTAGTGAAAGTTTAAGGCATTTAGGACATCGCCCTTTCTTCTCTTCCACATTCCACTTCAAAGCCAAATTCAGCCCTGAGGCAGATGATATCTGCTAGGATGATATCTGACTCTGTGACTTTCTCACCTTCCAACTCAGAATCTCGCTGGCTCCTTTGAAATGCACACATCCAGGCTGGCCTACATATATGTGTAATGACATTTTCTTTATTAACTGGGCTGTGAGTAACCCAGTGCCAGCAGTACTTGAAGCTAGCCAGCTATGCTGTACAGGGTCTAACTTTGGGCTATTACTCTTATGGCTTATGATACATAGTATTTGTAGAGCGTTTTCCTGTCTTGACAGTTTGTAAGCTTGTCCCTTCCATCAAGAACATGTTAAATTGTTCAGACTACTTACTATCTTTTGGGGTTTTTTTAATGAATTATTATAAATGTGATTAAATGAGTAGAAAATCAAATGCTTTTTAAAAAGATTGCTTTCTAAATCTTCCTTCTAACCTACAAGCACATTATTTTCAGCAAATTAAACACAAGGAAAATGGTGCCTAGCTACAAGTAACAATGCAGCAGTACCAAATGAATACTTTACAGTACTGCTATGAAACTATCACATAGCATTACAGATTTCAGCACTGCTATAAATATCCTTAGCAGTGCAGCCTTTGCACACAGTTACACAGCTCAACGTGTAGCAGCTTGGACTACCACATCTGCTGACGTTAGTTCCAGATGTTTGTGTGTAGTAGCAAGGAGAAGCAGAAGAGACAGGCTGAGGATGAGAGCAGAAATAGCGTGGAGTGTTACCACAAATGGAAACACTGATGAGAAACAGCATCCAGCAGCTGGGAGGAGGGGGAAAGGAGATCTCCTGGTGTGAGTGGTGGAAAGATGCCCTGAGCACTAGACCAGCTGCAGTTCTGTTCTGTTTGACGCTTGAGCCAGTGCATATTTAATACAAGGTTTGCTATGAGCCTACCCGCAGTTACAGTTCAAACTTAGTGACTGTAGAGCTTGACCTGTGTGTAACTCTAAAAAAACAAAATAGGGATTTTCAGGTATGTGTTCTGCATGGGTATTGAAGCCTGGAGTTCGCCTGTCCCATGCACTGTTCAGGTGGAAGCAGAAAAGGACAAGAAGGAAAGACACAAAAGAGTAAGGAAGTAAACCTGAATACAACAGCCATGTATGCTTCTGGTTATAGCTGAAGTTCTGTGAAAATTTTAAAGTTTCTAGAGTTAAAATGCTAAAATGTTACCAAAGCATTTTGTGCTGCTGGGATAGGAATAGATGCTCAATTTTGGCCTTTTGAATATCTTATTTTTCTCTTTAAAATAAAAATTAGGAACATGTCATTGAATTTTACCTAGGTTAAGATGGAATTTGGAGTGTGAGATGAGGACTCCAATTGCTTTGCTTAACTTAATTCAGGTGAAATTCTGAGGGGGAAGTTGTTTGGTTTTGTTGTTCTGTTTTTTTTCTAGTATGCTGTGTGTGCTCTTTTGCAACTCTGAAAAACTTCAGTGGTTTCTCCACACCAACTAATCTTACATGCTTTTGCAAGAAGCATTTGCTCTCTCCCCAACTACTTTATCTTGCTTTAAAAGAAAGGCGAGTTTGCTCAAAATGCCACAGGTCTTCCCAGATGGATGCAGAAAAGCTGCTGGAGCAAAAGCATGGAAGTGCCATCTTAGCTCTGGGCAGAGCATCTGCGTGAGCAGCCTCCTTAAAATGGGGGAGTGTGTTTCTGTTCCATCTGTACTTGACAAGGTCTGACAGTCAGGCGTGCCATTGACTCTAACAGGGCTTTGTCCTGGCAGTGGGCTTGAGATGTATTGTCACTGAGTTTCACAGAAAAGAAGCAGAGATTATAAATATGTGTAAGAGCCTCATGATGTACCATTTCTGTTACCATGGGGACATAATTGTAATAGCAGTCTCTTTTCTTTTTTTTTCAGTACATCATTGTTAACAAGAGATTGTATTTAGATTTGAACACATTCGTCTTTGCAAAGACAAGCAGGAATCAGGTGTACAAAATGAGCAGAGTACAGCATACCTAATAACATACTTCAGCACATTTTGTGGGAAAAAAATATTCTTTGGAAGAGCAGGAGGGGGAGGTTGCATTTTTTCAAGTTATCTTATGAATTCTCATGATTCACTGTAGGTTTCACTCAGCTCAACTATTAAATCCAGCATAGAGCTTAAAGTGCAGTCACATTTATTGCAAGCATGGAAAGTAATAACTGCGTTCTGTTGCTTTATTTACAAATAATTCTTGATTCCATTGTATTCCATGGCAGACTCCTATTGAGAGGACTGAACCAGTGTTAAATACTGGCTCTGCGTGCTGCTGGTCAGCGTCAGTCTGACACAGACAGGCACCCCAGCTCCGCACACATGATGGGATCTGGGAACTACCAAACATTCCACAGGCTAAGAGGGAATAACAGAGCCCCCATAGCCCCCCTCCTTAGACAGCATTAAAACAAGACAGAATCAAAGCTTTTGAACTTGATTTATTTGTCTAGAGGTCAGCTGCAAAACACTGAAGTTGAACGGTCAGGTGTAATGCCAGGACAGCATTACATCAAAGGATTTCACTCTATTTTTATTCTTGCTCATCAACTTTAAGTCCTATTTGACCTTTTATTAAGCCTTTCTCCTCAAAATGTTTGTAAGTCATATGGAAATGCTGTTATAGCACGTATATCTAGCAAACTAAAGTGGAAGGAAAGCGGGTGATTTCTTCAAGGAGAGAAGAGAAAGTTATGGGAGAACAAGGAGCTGAACACAAAGGTGCCTCTTGCTCTCCCTTTGTGCAACCAGAGCACACAGCTCCAGCCTGCTTCTGGCATTCTTCTGTCCTATTTTTGTGAATAACAGCAACAGAAATTGCCCCACCTGACCAGAGCATGGTGTCCATGATTTAGCATCAGTTCAGATGATGAAACTGCAGAACCTTTGAGGAACACCGGAGTCATAGGGATAGAGGTGTGTGACTGGGACACAACCACGAGGAATAGCTGTGTCCACTACAAATGAACATCGGTAAAGTTAGCTTCAGAGGACCGGGTAGCAAAACACCCAGTCTCTCTAACTATACTATCTTATCTCCAGCTTTCCAAGCGTAGGCAAATTAAGGAAGAAGGAGTAGCTCCAAAATTCCTGTGATATGTAACATAATCCATTATCCTCGATGTCTCAGGGTCTCTGTTCAAGCTAGAATACAGCACAGATGTCACCATGGCAATTAAAAAATTCCCTGGAGAAGGGTAACAGTACAAAATACATTGCTTATCCTGCTG
>NW_009648526.1:3750830-3763424 GCF_000708025.1 Charadrius vociferus | reverse complement strand
TGAACCTCTCTGCAGCTCTCGACACAGAAGTATTACAAAGACACCTTAACAACTCAGAAAGAGAGGATGAATCAGCATTACAGAAATTGTAGTTCTTATTTACTCTACATCCTCTGAGGGACAGGTTTGAGAGTCCTCTTTTACAGGGTCTTCACTTTCAACTTTCCCTAAAATTCCATATGGTTCCCACTTCTCTTTAATGCCTGTAAAGAATCATTGACAAAGGTACTGAGAAACTGTGAGCTTGGCTGAGAGAAATATATTGATGAAAATCAACTGTGTGTCTCTGTCTTCACAAATGCAACAAGCGTCACGACTGAAATGTCAGAACACCTACACAGTCCTTCAGGGTGCTGTTTTCTGCAATACAAAAGAGCAGACTCTCTCCTAGGAAAAGAACACTTCTGTCTGGTGGGGTCAGAGATGGAGTGAACACTCCAAAATCCATAAAAATGCTTATTTGAATTACTTGAGCTCAGTCAGTGGTTCAGTCAAACTTGCCAGAGCTCGTTATTTTTTCTGTCTTTGTTCTTGCGTTTAGTAGCGTTGGTGGTAGTGGGTAAAAGGCTTGCTCCTTTCCTCTCAGACACTTAACTGACACAACTGTGTAGTTATTGAGAGTAATTATGGGGATGCCACCCACAGAAATATGTTTATGCTCACGGCTGAACATAGAAAACAAGCCAATAAAAGTCCAAAGTAGTAGTGCTGTATAATTAAACGTGTGTGGGTCCACCAACTCTGCACATGGTCATCAGTCGTCTTCCCTTCAGGCTACTCCATTGTGAGGATCATTTAAGCAATATGGAGATGTGATTAGGCCATGCAAATATGACTTCACATCACTACCAGAGGATTTTGGAGAGATGAACTTGATAAATATCATATTCTTCTGTTGTTGCAGTGAGCAGCAACATGGCTTCGTGCCCTGCTCTGAGCACTTCCCAGTTTGCTGTTGTTGAAGCCAGTGTTAACAGCCTTTCCTTTTTACAAATCGAATTCTAGTTTCAGATAACAGGTATGAACATGCAAGCATAAGTGAAGGCTAAAGCCAAATAAAAGGTTTACTTCAGGCTTCTTCTGGTTATTCTTGGAAAAGAATTCTTTTAATTTTGAAAAAATTACAAATTAAAAAAAATAGTTAACACATTAACAATAAATTATTTAAGTAATTAAAATTCTAAGTGAATTGTAAAAGATTTCTTTTTCTATATAAGCCCGTGTACATATGTGCTCCCTGCTGCCAACCCGTTGTGAGCCTTTTTTGTAGCTCAGAGATATATTTAGATTGGGAACAGTTGGATTGTTTAGTAGTCTATTCAGGCAAATGTGGTGAGGATTTCAGGAGAAACTGAAGAATTCACATCTGTATCATCTAAATTTGAAGTAATTAACATTTAAATGTTTCTATGTTAATACACTGTTCATAGAAAAGTGTTTGCATGCAATCCATTGGCAATACTTTGTTCGACTGTGCTGTCAGCACTATTATATTTGTAAAATACTGAAAACTTTTTATAGTGTGTGCTTTTCTGAGAGAAAAGCAGGCACCATATCTGCACAGGCCTGAGAGTACAGCCCTGAAATGAAACAGGGACAGAAAACCACCTGCTCGGTGGTTTGAGAGTCGTAGCCCATCGGGACTACCATTTTAAAATGTCCCACCATGACCGGTAGCCTAACCTAGTCCCCAGGCTCCTCCAGTAGCCCCAGTGCTCGCGAGGGCGGTGCTAGAGGTTAGGCGCGTTGCTTGAGTGGCACTGCCTGCCCTCCCTTGCCATCGTCCCTGACCTCCTGCAGCACCTTTCCTGCCAGCCCGGGGACCCGCAGCCACCACGGGGCAGGAGCGGGACAGAGCCGTGGCGGTTAGCTGTGGGTTGCTTTTCCCCAGATAATTCATCCAGCTCACAGCATCTCCCCACAGCACTTCCAGAAGCCTCCCCAGGAAAGAAGTGGTTATGAACTGGGGTATTAAGTAGTGACATGATGTATTGTCTAGTACTCGAATATGACAGAAGTATTCTCATTTTAACTGTATATAATCTTTTAAAAAAAGAGGAACAATTCTGAATATTACAGGGAGTATATTAATTTCAGTCCCCAAACTTGTGTGAATTAAAAGCTTTGTATAAGAACAAGTACTAGTTAGCCAGACCCGACTCCCAGAAATTTTGTCTTGTGCTGCAATTTTATTTTATTAGCTGATTACTGAGGACTAGTAATAATTACTAGATAATGTGACTTTGCAAATTTGCTTCTTCTAGTAAGAGGTCCTGTGTAAAACGTGAAAGCTTTGTGTTCTGGTCCCTGTACTCTACAGCAATCTGTCACAGCACAATCTGTTTTCTAGGACCTTAACCACACTTTTCACAGTAAGGATGCAAACCTTCTGCACCACAGGTGGCACACAAGTAGATATCTACTCAGTTTTTAAATTAATGGGGCATCCATACCAATGTAGTTACAGAGCAAAGAAATTAAGTACTGAGCTTTTATGATTCATGCTGATTAATTATATCACAAAGGATGATAACAATGTTAGAGAAACTGCTTTGCTTTACTTATTTTAAAAAACAAACAAACAAACAAACAGAAAACCCCCAACTGATTTGTATTAGAATTCCAAAGACCTCTCCTGTGGAACCAGAAAGCAGCACAGAAGTTCTGACGTTCACACACAATGAACATCTCTAATGTCCTCCGGTTAACTATTATCGGGAGGGTTTTTATAGTCTTTAGTCAGTCCTCTTTTGCCTTTCTGCAAACTGCCTTTAATTAGTTTAAATTCATCGCTTCCCATTCCATCCTACAGAATACAGACTGTGTTTAAAATATCTTTCCAGATATAATACTGTTTGAGAAGACTAGGTAAAAGAAATATGCTGAAGGAAAAAAATAGTTAAAAAAAGGCAGAAGATATTTAGAAGCACAGGAAACATGGGCAGATATCACAGGCATAAGGTTGCAGTTCCGCTTAGTATATCAAGTATCTCACCACAGTAGGGTAGGGAGAGGTGTTGTCTGCTTGTTTAAATAGATCAATGATCAGAATATTTTAGACTGTTATTTGAAAAGATCTATTCTTTGTATTTCATGGAGGAGCGGAGTACTCTGTTTTCTGTTACAATCCAGTAGCTTTCATAGGTATTGAAGTAACTGAAAATATCAGAAAGCATGTCCCAGTACTGTTCCAGTTTTCTAAACTCTCTGGAATAAACATGTCCCAGTACTGTTCCAGTTTTCTAAACTCTCTGGAATAAATCATGGTAGAATGGAAATGGCTGCTAGATGAAAGTGAAAATAGTTTCTCCCTTTAGCATGGAAGGAATACAGATCAAGCAGCAAAGTGAGAGGAAAATAAAGCTTGGAGAGGCTTTTTCTAATGTACACGAATGAAAGCTAAAATTTCAAAGAATAATGCCAATTTGATGAGCTTCTGCCGCAACCATTGTTTGCAAAGAGGCTGCTGAGGTTTGATAAACAGCTTAGGAACTTCTTTAGCACCATTTCTCAATGAGCCTCTTAATTTGGTTGTTTTTATTCATCTTTCCAGATTTATTTTTTTTTTTTGGCACGAGAGATGTTTGCTTTATAGTCTGTTTCTTTACAGAAGCTGTCTGCTTCTTTGAATGACAGCATAATTTTCTTTTTAAAATTTCAAGATATTTCACATTACTATCTTGCCCGGTGGGTCCGGGGTATTTGATTGCAAATGCTGAGCTGAGATGCTTCTGCAGAGGCTTTGCTAAGCACTGTATGTAAGTCATTGAAGTCAACTATATCACTTACATCGTGTAAAATGAAGCAAGGACGAAAGCCCTTGAATATATAAATCTAAGTCATACAAGTAACCAAGGGCAATGTAGGATGAGCAAACTTTGACAGAGTTCAGATAAACATAAAAAAGTCTGCATGCTTTCATATTTCCTTTGGTCTGCACAAGTGATTTGAACAGCCTAAAGGAACAGGATTTCTCATGAGATTCTGCTGCTGCTTACTACATACAAACAACTATTCAGCATTTTTCTTTTCCCTAACTAGAAATTAAAAAAAAAGAAACAGGAGAAACTGAAAAATAAGCGAAAACTGTTGTGCAGTAAATGAATTAATTAGCTCGTAAGTATCTGGAGGAACCATGAAAGATTCCTGACTAAATGGTATTATGCAACATAAGTAAGAACTTGAGTATTCACGTAGATAAATAACTAAATTTGACTTTCTTAAATAAATTATTAAATGTTGATTCTTTTGCTAGTAAAAAAATTAAAATAATTTGTGATCAGAGTTGACCGAAATGGACACATTCATACCCACTGAAATGTTTGTCACCCTAAGTCTCGCTACAGAAGTCACAAGCTAAGATAGTATTGGTCCGGCATTTTCCCAAGTTTAGCAAGTTGGCTCAGATAGAGATGGAACTGGCTTGGGTTTTTGCTAAATATATGACAGATTTTAAGCAGATTTAAGACAGAAAGAAGAACCATGGGTAGAGGTTTGTGAGCGTTTTAAGCTAATCTAAATCCAAACTAAGTACAGGTCATCTAGAAAAATGAGTAGTCAAAAATGGACACAGCTATCTGCTCTGTCCCGGAGGCACTGGCGCAAGCCAAAGGGGGAGCAACGTAAGGCCAGAAGTTAGATCATCTCTTTCAGCAGCAGAGTGCCGAGAGCAGCGTAGGACACTCACAAAGTGCTGCCTCGAGTTCCACGTAGAACGTTGGTGTAAACTCTAGATTCAAACCAAAAAGCCCCACAACACAGTAGTGTTTTCAACAGTTGCAGAGTAAAATTGCTGAAATTCCTTAGAAAAATCTAAGAAGACATATTTATGAAAATTAATACCAGAAAGCCATTGGTCTGATCCCAATGCAATAATTCTTCTAGTCTTAACTTTAGCATTTTTATGCTTCAACAGTTATTATGATATGAACGATTCTGATGTTAAAAGGATCTAGTCTATCAAAACATAATTAGTTTGTAAATGTTTTGGAACAAAGAGGATCTTTTCAGCTGTGTTTACATATCCTCTAGCACAGGGAGAGTCTGGACTGTGACTACAATTATCGTTGATGGAAGGATAAAAATAATACAAATAACTGTCCTCATACAGAAGCAGTACTGACCTGTCTTTGGCTCCAGTTAAGAAAGCACTTAGGCATCAAATTAAATTCATTCAATCCAACAAAAGCCTCCAGTGGATGGATTATTTCCAGTGCATCTAAATATTTCTTAAAATATGCTACCCAAAATTTCACGTAATTTAGGCTTCGAAAAAACCATGCATCAGAATGGGTCAAACCAGTCCTTTCACTCTATTTTTACAAGACAATGTTAATTCTAGTTTAGCCCTCAATACGCTCTGAGCCCCTCTCAAACTTACGTCATCTGCAAATTTAACAAAAATACTACTTCATCTATCTTCCAGGTAAAATGAAATGAAAACAGTGACTTAGGATAGGTTCCTGGGGAATCTCACGGTGTAGCTAAATCTCCCCATTTTGACAGTGAACCATTGACAACTTCTCCAAGATTTTCTCACCAGTTCTGCCATGTGGGTTTACCAAGGCCTTATTCTCTAGTTTTTTGCTAGAAATGTTATTCAAAAGGCTTTGGTAAAGTCAAAATACATACCTTGCTGCAAATACTCAAGAAATCTGGTTACTTCACTCAAAGTATCCTTATGCCATGTACCCAATTTTGTTGAAGAAGGAAAGGAGCCTCATATTTCTAAAAGTGTTTTTTAGTATTGTTCCCAAGTTGGAACATGGGAAGTTCTGCTTAGATGTCAGGAAACCAAGTCTACCATGCTGATAGTTGAATACCAGAACAAGTTGCCCAGGGAGGTTCTGGAATCCCTCTCTGTGGAAGTGTTCAGTACTGGACTGGACATAGTCCTGAGTAACGTGAACTATTCAAACATATTTGGAGCAGGAGGGTGGACTAGATGACCTCTGAAGGCCCCTTCCAAACTAAAATAAGACAGTAAGATTTTTCTATTTGTTTAGATAGCAGTAAAAATTGAGTTTGAACTATCACTGTATATCTCAATGTATTCCAGTTCTTCATGCCTGTGTCTCTAAGCAGCAATTTGCAGTGTAAATGTACGATCATTTTGCATTAATTGCTACGGTTTCATCTCCCGACTTTTGGGGATGGAATTCCCTCAGATACATTTCTCTTAATTGCGTTAACTTACAGTAGATACAAATATGTCTATTGTAGAAATGTCAGGCTAGGCACAAAATTAATACCTTCGTTTTTCTATGCCATTCACTCTTCCGCATGAGATGTAGCAGAGTAGGAACAGCACTGCTGCTGTGTCTATTCCTACTGTTCGCTCTAAACCAATAGGTAGCGGCTGAATATTCTCCTCTGGTGCTATTATTGGGATGGATGTTACAAGAGAAAATAGGAATGTTAGAAGGTGTTTTCCTCCACGTAGTGTTTAAAAAAGTGGTGGCTGTCATTTTATCCAGGGTGGAAATTATATAATATCGGCGTATTTCAAGAACCTGTTTCTCAAAAATGCGTAGGCTGGAAGTTTTTCTTAAGCATAAGTTAGGTTCATATTCCATGCCAACGCTGAAATACCAGGCAAGCAGAAGCCAAAGACAAGCTTTCTGTGCAGCTAGTGGGGTTTCCATGAGGTGAGAAGCAGAGAAAAAAAAGTACCTTCTCTACATCATGTTCCTTATTTTTTTGACATTGTACTGAAGCTATGACCTTGACCAACTATGACCAGCCGTTAACCCCTCCTCTTCTCCTGCCACCAAGGTACGCGGATACCCTTAGTATTTGTCTGTTAAAATCTTCCTTCTATGCTTTTCTTAAATTTTGTTTAGTTTTCTTAAGTCAGATATTTCCGAGCATTTTCTGATTCAGATCCAGAGAGATGTTTATTATCAACCTATTTGTTCAATATACATTGCTTTCCTGCAAGGAATTTTGAAACAAGATTTCAGCAAATCAGAGAGGAAGTAGGTTATTTTTCTTGCTTTTCATCAAATTGCTTGGCATTTCTCATTTCAAGAAAATGGAAACAAATAATTATAAAAAGCAAAAGAAACCTCTTATTCCATCTTCTGATATTATAACAACTCAAATGTCCTCGCAGAGAACTTCTGGCCAGTTGGCTGTCTCCACTTTGTTTTCACTCCAGGATGATTTAATTGCAAGACTGCTTGCAAAGGTTTAAGAGCAGTGGTTTTTCTATTAAGGAATATAGGAATAAAGTGAACTGGAAGATGCCTAGGATCTTTGTCTTGAGATCTTATTAACTTCACACAGAAACTTTTTTTAAGTCCACTCCTTTCAAACTTCTTTCTTTCCATTTCGCCCCCCATCCTCTTCCACCTAAATTTCCCCTTTCTTCCAAACTCCTTTGCTGTCTCTTAGGTCTACCATGCATTCCCACTTCTCCTCTAAGCACTCCCCCAGTTTCCTAGCTCTCCTCTTCATTCATGTGTCCCCAAATGGCATTTTTTTCTCATGCTGCCACTGTCTTCCCTCTCCTTTTAGCAACACTTTGTATAATTTGCTATGCCAGCTTGCATTCTCATTAGATAGTTCATTAACTATTTTCTAGTGGACTAAACTAAGTTGGGGCAATCAGCACAGGTCGTTAGGTAGTCCTGATACTAGCATGCATATTAATATGCAATACCAATAAAAAGAAAAACATATCTGCAAGCACAGGGTAGAAATAATTGCTAGTTTTAGAAGGAAAGGTTAAACCAAAAATGTAAGGTAGGAAACATGCGCTGTATTTGGAAAGGGTTTCATACACTGTCTCCCCTTTCCTATCAGCAAAGTCAGAGTGGAATGGAAGAGCCTTCAAGTAAGGAATAGCAGCAGCCTGGCTCAGTCTGTTCTGGCAGGGATTTGACAGATCTGCTCTGGAGAGGTCTAATGCCCAGTACAGCTCGTATCAGCTGAGAAGCCATTAAAGTGAATGTATAAACTACAGGAAACTGTGATGGTGACATGTTTTGTTTCTAGCTTGTTAAACCAGTAATTGTTATTGCAAGTAGCTGTCATTCCCACCAGCGTTTGCTTCGTGTTGACAATGAAGAAAACTCATTTGTTTTATAGTGTGAATCTTAATTTTCTTCATGGTTGGTTTCTTTCTTTGCCTGTCAATCCCAGATCTCTGAGGAAGAAACGCAGTCAGTTTTATAGCAACCAGAATAAGCTGTACCTAAACTGCCAGTACAAAAACTATGGCTTCTTATGGATTATGAAAGGATTTTTTGGAAGGGCACATAGGATCAAAAACGCCCTTTTGAATCATATTAGCCAAGACTGCCAGTCACTGACTGTACCCAGATCGGCTAGTGATCTGTGCATATTTGCCCTTCAATTTGTATGGTTTTTAATTAAACTTGACAACTCTGGAAGAAATTAACTCTGTGAAGTTGACCGCCTGCTGGCCTTTAGCCATTTGTGTCTCCAGCAGCCAGCTGTTCATACAGCAGTCAAGAACAGGGTTATAGCCATGTCAGGAGTGTGGGGAAGACAGAGCCCCACTCATAGAAATGCAAAGGAAACCTTTATAGTATAGATGCAATTTAAGTAGGAAAAAAGTCTTATGGGCATTCAGCTTATTCTATTCAGGGAATGTTTTTGATGACGTAAAGAAGGCTTCTGTAAGCTGTGCCATCACTAGGAGGGTTTGGCCACACAACGAACTTTTCCCGGGGTGGTTAATACTTAAAAATGTGTCAGCTTAGCATATTTAGGCCAAATGTGTCTATATAGAATGACACTAGAAGTGCAATTTCTGAAAGCTGGGAAAAAAAATTGATCTGTTCACAGCCTGGTTTTATTTTGGATTAAAGTGCTTTTTCAAGTTCTCCTGTTCTGAAATAAATCTGAAATTAATTGTATGTATTGTAGTGCTAACGGTAACAAAACCAACCAAACAACAAAAACCCCACAGCATCAGGGGTTTTATCCTGGCTATCAAAATAACCCAAGCACTAGAGAAATGTCTCCTGAACACACAGCTGTGCAAAAAGAGTTGTGCAAAAATCCTCTGAGAGGGACTGTACCGTCCTGTAGCAAAGCAAAAGATCTTCCAGTAGCTGTGAGGAGCTATCCTCCACGTATGCAGCAGGAGGTCATTTCCCAAAAGGGAGCTGCAGAAGAAGGCCTTGTAAACTCAGTCTATGGTTGGGAAGGTTTTTTAATCAAAGCCTGGTTTAAGATTCAGTTGAAGCACCATGTACCATGCAGAGTTCTGCAGAGATACATTAAAATGTGGAGTTTTGTTCAGATGCTCAGTTTGAACAGACTGGCTAAGCTCTGCAGAACATACTGGCCTATTACTATGAAAGATAAAAACCTAACTAAAACCAGAGATACACATTCTGTGTAGCTACCACTGGAGACTCTAGCCAGCAGGGGCTGCTGCAGAAGCCACTAAGGGGCCCGATGCACTGGAAAGAGGAGATAGACCAAAGCTCCATCACACAGATGATATGGGGCCAAGAGAACCGCGTGGCTGTTTCTGCCCTGTCCTCCACATTCCCACACAGCAAGAGACCCATGAAGGTCTGAGCCAGCGAGAACAGCTGCAGCAGTAGCCCAGATGAGGACCTCCAGGCATTCAGACCTTTGAAGCACTCTGTCCCATGCTCCCCTTTGTTCTCTTCACTTCAGCTTCCTTCACAGAATCATAGAATGGTTAGAGTTGGGAGGGACCTTCTTCTCTTACTTTGCTCTGACCTGCCCTGTGCTCATGGCTCCCACTGCCTCTTTCCTTGTGTTACCTTGACACATTCTAAAGGAATCCAATTAGAAGATGAATCATGAAGTTAATATATCCATCATTAACCCAGTATCATTTATTCCTTTTGTGTTGTTCCTCGCTTTTACGCTTTTTCTGTCATCTCCGATTGTCCAAAGGAGGACTTGCTTACCTGTCTATTTAGACTGACTCTTTGTGCCAGGAGTCACCCACTACTTGTGTCTGCAGCGTTCAGCGTGAAGAGATCCCCTTTTTTAAAAATCTCTAAGCCCACCCATGATAAATATCAGTAATAACAAAAGCACGCCCACTTACAGTTAGTGGGATGTTAGTGTCATCTGTTAGATCAACCCGCTGGTCCTGGCTTTTATCTCACATCGAAGTGGGGGTCTAAAGCCCGGCTGTCCTCTCCCAGGTGCCCGTGCAGTGCAGCCACAGGCTGCATCGAGTTCAGGCTGCCAGCACCTTTTGAAATTGTTGCACTCTGCATAACACATATTCTTCCCTCGCCGGCATTCAAAGAATATATGACTCTATAGCTTTTGTTCTTCTCATTGGTTATCACCTATATTAAAACTCAACTGCCATAGACAAGGATAGAACTGACACATTTTGCCTGTTGGCTTTAGTGGCACTGACGCTGAAAAAGCTCACTGACTACGACTGCCTACTCTCACTTTAGCAAGCAGCAAATATCACAGTGGAAATACACATCCTACTTTTCACCTTAGGTCTAATAAATCTAAAAATAACAAAAATGTGCATAGAAACACTATGAGCAGTTAAACGTGCAGAGAGTTCTGTGTGTGTGCGCACTGACCTTTAGATGCTGAAGTGCCTGGATTTTGGCAATCGGCAGCTAGCTTGTAAGGGAACAGAAAGCAAGCCACTTTGTCATGAATAATCCCATCTTTCTTTCCTTTTTTTAAATTTTGTTGTGCCTTGAACTTAAAGCATCTGATGGAAAGATAAGGGCATTTTGACATTAACGGCTAGTTTTAAGTAATTAACTTCTTTATTAGTGGCCATAGCTAGCTGAATTCGGTAAAAATGAATACTGTAAACCCACTTATATGTAGAGTTTGATCTCTGTGCCGCTGTGACAGTGAGGCTTAAATTACTCATGTTTGAACCCCAGAGATACTACAGTGCATTTTACAAGCCTGCCAAGCACTGCACAGGAATGTCTATTGATATAGCGAACAACTGTGGGTGCAAATAGAGCAGCTAAAATTTAAGCATATAGAATGTAGCAGTCTTGTCTAAATAAGATAAGAAATAACATAACTTGGATTTTGGCCAGGACACCCCCTTCCTCTCCATTCCCACCCCCATCTCCAAAAATAAGCAGTTCTTTAGTGACCACCAGAAATGAAGAACTCTGGTTTTGCATATCACCCCCTCCCCCAGACTACACTTCTTGTTGGCTCCAAGTATGGTTGAGGTTTCAAAAGGCAAAGTATGCAGTTTGAGCTTCGCTTTAAATATTTCATGCTGCTAAGAAGGTTGGGAAATATTGACGAGAGATCTAAGGAAGAGGCAAACTTTGCTTTTAAGTTTACTTCTTTAAAAAGGCAATCAGAATTTGGCATTGTATCTTGAATTACTTGTGCTTTCCAATATCTTGCACTCCTGCTTTGCTATTACAAATCTCCATTCTGGGAAGGGAAAATCCACCCTTTTAAAGCAATAGTTTCCTGGAAGGTTACAGACTCACCACGTCCATGATCTGCATGAGGCTGAGAGTGAAATAGACAGTCAGTGGCTGGGAATCATTTGCAACCGGTCGCTCCAGAGGGTTGTAATTTTTCAGCAGCTCCTTATAAAGCTTCCTTTGGAACTCTCCTTGCAGGGACTCTTCAGGCACAGGAATAAATAGATAAATAATTAGGAATCTACAGCAGGAAGTAAAGCTAGGACATATGCTCTTTTCCTTCTGTCAGGTATTATGTATATATTCTTTTACCTGCCGCATTGCCAGAAAAATGCCACTGTAATTCATATAGTTCATTAGCTACTACAGCAAAACCTTATCACAAATGTATCACTTTCTTTTCATCCCAGCCTGTAAGCGGGATTCCCTCTTTGATCATTTCTCAGCTGGCCAGGAGTGATAAATTCTAAATGCTAATGATGCGTTGTCAACATATGCACCCTTTGGTCCAGCAGCAAGAAGCGATGAAGAGGAAATACGCTACCTGTGTTTTGACACCTGTCCTGGCATAGCCAGAAAAGCCGAACACAGCTACGGCAGAGGGCATCAGCAAGACAATGGGAGAAAAATGGCCACAGGTTAGACTGAATCCTGCTCTCAGCCTGCTTCAAATTGAGAACTCTGGGGCAAGTATTCTCCGCTTTGTTCTCTGTTCATGCGGCTACGAGTAAAGCGGGGGTACAGGGTTCCTGGCAGAGATGATAGGCACTACATTAATATATGTGATCATATTCAGGGATTTCTGTCCTTTTTACACCTCAAATCCAGGGAGGGTCTTTATTCTGCCATTTTTCTCTGGAGGGAGAGGGAGCATGTCCGCACGGATGGAGCCGAGCAGACCAGGGGCAGAGGCAGGTTCAGAACGAAAGGAAATCTGGGTCAGGGTAGGAGCAGGTCCCCTGGATGCGAGCCCTCCCTGTCCCCGCTCTGGACGGACTTTCCTCTTCCCTCTTATTTTCTAGCGCTGATCTCCCCCCGCAAAAAGCCACAGCCTATGCCCTGAAGCAGCTGCCGTTTAAGTGCCTTGGGGGAGTGTGGTCCCCATCCCCATCGCTCTGCTCATCTCCCCTCTCCCCTCCCGGCAGCTCCCCGAGCGGGCGAGCCCACGGAGCGGCCCGGGACAGAGGAGAGC